>NC_034606.1:53712101-53727476 GCF_900095145.1 Mus pahari
AAATTAAAAAAAAAAAAAAAAAAAAAGACCTTGTCTGGGGAAGAAAACACAGGCCACAATGCACAAAGAAAGTAGAATGTCGAATTCTACAGCAGACCCTGGAAGATTTTTTAAAGCTTCAAGTTCTTTCTTTCCTCCACGGTCTTTGTTCTCACAGCAGATCCTCCTTGCAAGTCCCACCCACCTGGCAGCTTTCATGTTCCAAAACCTGAACATCAGGCACCACAGGCCAGGGTGCAGAATCGCACCCATCCCCTGGAACACATAGTATTTGGCACTCCAGAGAAAACAACGACAGACTGCTGTTTCACTGACTTCAATTTTGGTAAAGCTGAACTTTCCTGAGCAGAAGGTCTTCATATAGCCCTGTCCTTTCTGCCTCTATAGGCTCAGAAGTCAGGCATGCTGGCTCTAACAGGACTCTTCTCTGAACAAGGGGTTACAATCACAAGACCTCTGTTTTTGATTCACTGACTATAAGTAGCAGGTATAGGTCTATAAAAACAAAAAGCATTTATTTACCCATTTAAAACTCTAATACAAAGGCAGTTGCTACCCAACTCCATCATGTAATCAATCACAACATGCTAGTAAGAATGATTAATTTCTTCAAACCAGACATTCATAAGAAAGTAATACAAAAAAACTAATATTCACTATGTTAAAGATAGGTTCTGAGCCAGTGCTGGTGGTGGCTCGTGTCTTCAATCCTAGCACACTCAGGAGGCAGAGACAGGCGGATGGAGTTCCATGACAGCCTGGCCTACAGGCATTCTAAAACAGCCAAAGATACAGAGACCTGATCTCAACACCCACCCCCAAAAAACCCCTCTGAAATCTGTCTACCAATACGCTGCAGAATGAACGTTTTTACGGAGCAGTTTACAGTAATACCCATGGGAGTTGCTTTAGGGCAGCTGTCTACTTCACATGAATTTCATCTTCTTGGGGCTTTACAAACCTGACCCAACTAAAAGCCCATACCCCTGTCACAGAAAATTACTTCCTTAAGGCTCAAAAAAGGGTTCAAACAGATACAAGAGTGAATTCACTTGGCATCCTCAGGCTATGATGTGAAAAGGAACATTTTTTGAAATAATGGAACAAAAACAGCATTCCACGGAGTAGTAGTAGTCGAGAAGACCCAAGGAGAGAGGGCAGCCCAGTGCAGACTGAAGAAGCTGAAGCAGTCCCTAAACTGCACAGAGGACAAGTCCTCCCACCAAAAACATACAATGTGTCAAGTATGGTGGGAGCGTTTGGGAGACAGACAGAGGATCCCTGTGAGTGCATGGCAGGTAGAAGACAGACCACCGTCTGCCTGCTGACAAGCAGCTCCTGTTCTAACCTCACCTCAAAGGTCACCCTACTGAGGTGGTAGTTCACTTTCCCAACCGGATGCTTTCACACAAGGTCCTAAAATCTGGTAATAAGGGAGTTTAACGGCTTTATAGATAGAAACAAAACTTAGGATGTTATTAAGTCCAGAAACCCTGGGTTGAATGAATACTAGTGTGGCTGTCGCTCCCATGAGTGTACCTACCTTATATTCCAGGCCAACAGGTGACAACTTTAAATTACCCCAATCTGTGCCTTCTTACATTTATGCCCCACTCCACAGTAGCTAGCAAAAAAGAGGTTACGGCTTAGGACACAGACTATCAGGAGATGGGACAGAGGTATGGCAGGACTCCCACGGGCCCTGATTTGTGTCCTCCATCAAGTCTTTCCCTCCATGCCCATCTGAGCCAGAAGCTCAGATGCACTTACCTCTGAGGGGGGATATACGGAGCGCACACGGTCGGCAGGACCGCACAGGGCTCAGTCAGTGTTTTCTTAGCCTTTTTTGCTTTTTTCCTGACCTTGGATGTAGACCTGACCGTTTTGACTGAGCTTTCTTTTCGACACACACCATTTTTCATTTCAACATCTCCATAAATGTTCAACGGCCTCCGGGTACAGCCTGGAGGGGTGTGGACATCACAGTAAGCAGTCTTTCTGACAGAGAATGTGGCGCTGCCTCCAGTCAGCTCCTTCACAGGCTCCATCTTCATGTACAGGCCAGCCTTCTGGGCACATGTCACATGGAATGCTGTGTAGCAATTTGCTTTGTGGCACTGAATGCAGGCACCCACACCTTTCTGCTTACAGAGGTAGCATGTCAGTTTCCACCGGGCAGGAGGTATGTTCCTCACACCATCAATGGGCTCAATGAATACGGTGTTGGCAAACCCAACCTCTGGGATCCACAGGGCACATACCACGTGGCCCCAGCGGTCATCGTCTGTCTTTTTGAAGGCACCGCCCTTATTCGGGCACAGCACACAATCCGCAGGGCGGGCCCGAGACTGCAGGCAGTGGCGGCAAAGCCACTGGCCCTCAGGGATGTAGGGCACCCCGTAGCACTCCTGGTGCACAGCCAGGTTGCACATGTCACAGAAGAGTATAACGTTGCTGTTCTGGCACTCCCCGTCCATGCAGATGCAGCAAACAGCGTCCTCATCTATCAAGGACTGCTGCTCACCCTGCTTCTGGTTCTCACAGTAAGACTCCTTCTCGAAGCGATCCATCAGGAACTCAAACATATTCTGTGACACGGCAGAGACACAGTCGCCCTTCCGCTTCTCATTGATGATCTCTAGCCAGGCATAGTCTTCCTCGTCCATGTCATACTCTACCTCGTTGTCCAGCTCCTCGGCTGACTTCTCGATGAACTTGTAGTACACAGGGGGCCTCCTGGGTGCAGAGGGAGGACTGTACTCCACAATCCGCACCTTAGGCTCGGGAAGGGCACTGGCTGAAGCCGGTGTGCCGTGGGTGCTAGGCAGGACTTCATTTTTCTTTTTGACTCTGTTGTTTTTGTGACGCTTAGTTCTTAAGCAAACAGGTGGCCTCTCACTGTTCTCCTTATTACTGTTGCATTCACTCATTTCTTGAGCAGTGAGGTCATCTTCTAGTATGATCTCCAAGGGATCAAAAATACTGATCCGATGCAAGCGCCCTTCGATTTCTATCTCCACCATCCTTTGAGCTTGTGCGTATGTCAGTGTTTCTCGAGTGGGGGAGTGTTTAATACTGCACGGGGAAGAAGGATGCCTCGCTGCAGAACCTCGATGACATCGTCCTTTCCTCCTCATTTGGCAATGATTACCTAAAATAAAGTCAAAGGAAAAGTTAACTCCATGCAGGATAACAGAAGCCTTCAGAAAAGTACAAACTATGCTTGGATCGCATTAACAAATCACCCCACAAACAAAGCTCAGAGTTTAAAGCCCCTGAAGACATTGACTTCCAAACAATGTCTCACATTTCAGCCAGCCTCTCCCTCACCACACCCAGGTAAAGGGGCAGATAAGGCAGGGAGACAGCAGGAAGCTGCAGCCCTCAGGATTCCTGCTGAATAGCTAGGGCACAGGTGCATTCCACCCACAAGTCACCTCTTTAGACCAAGCCAAAAGTAAGCTCCAATCGGCACCAGAGTCTCCAGAGTTAAGAGCCAGCCTCTCCCCCAGAAGTATAGACTGTTTTCCTGACAGACTTCACAGCACAGAGACTATGACCTGTGGCCACAAAGCGGCCACCTACTCTTAGCAATCTCCTTTCTTTCTCACTACTGCCCAGCAGAGAGTTCCTGGGAACTTTCCTGCTGGGTGGCAGAAACTTCCATAACTCAACAGCATAAAGTAGTCCATTCTTTCCACAAACACATCCTACACAGGACTAAAGGGAACGCTGAGCTGATCTGTGGGATTTTTTTGCCCAAGAGCCCAGTGTAGCTTTCAGGACGCCTCAGCAGTGAACACCTTGGAAACTGCCGTGGGCACCGCCTGCTTTCCCTCTCATTAGGCCAGGACCTGGCGTGTGCTCAGCGACATACTCTTCAAGCAAACCTAGCAGTGGGCAAGATCATCAAGTGACATCTCTGCTCTCTTCATGATGCACCTCAAAATGCTCAGCTCTTGCTCCAAAGAAAGGATGGGTTCCTGAAAACCACAGCCTGCAGAGTCCTCCCTGCCACCCTTTATCTCCGGTTCACACGCCTGAAAACTTCAATGCAGAGATTTGCTCATTTCCAGGATGGGCAAATCCAGGAAGCTAACAGCCTATATATTCCTATTCCTTGTGGTGAGTTCTGACATGATGTGGTGTCCATGGACCTTAGAGCAGACAGGCCCACTCTGGACCACTAGTCAAGCAGAATGAGCACATGGAACATCAAGGGTCAGGAGCACTCGCTCACACTCCTCCAGCCAAACAAACCCAATTTACTGACAGAAGTAAAGTTAGACTGACTCCCGAATATACCAAGTTGAAATATGAGGATAGTCCAGAGGAAGGGCTCTCCAGGAAGCATGAAATCACAACTCATAGTTATCTTACTAGTTTCTGGGAAAAGCCCTCAAAGAGCAGACTTCATGTTTTAAGTCCCAAAAGGAAATCTCTACAATGCAATTTTAAAGGCAGACATTACGGGCTGCAGAAAGCCATTCTATAGATACTCTCTATGAACAAGAAGATGATGAAGACTGTAGTCAGCCAGCCCCCAATGCACCTGCTTCTGAGGCTTGCCTTCCAGGTGCCTACTCTACACTGCATTCTCAGGGAACTGTCAAAGCAACCCTAGCCAGCCCCAAGCCTCTAGCCACATCTCTGAGGAGAGATAGGTCCAAATCCAGGTGTCAGCACCAGATTCTGCCCAGAAAGAACCACGGTGCACCCCGGATGCTTCACAATTCCCTACTGAAGCAGGCAGAAGCAACAGCTCCCAGATTAAAGACAAACATGTAATTTTCTCCTCTCCAGTAAAGTACTGTAACCAGCCTGTCAAATCCCACATTCTTCTAGTGGCACAGAAGGTCTGTCTTTAAACCACTTTTCTACAAGAACTGAACCTAATACTTAATGGCCACAGCTACTCTGTAATTTGAAAACGTAATGTGACCAGGGGAAAGCGAACATGTAGCAGTACTGCCCGGCACAGTGACCAACAATCTCATCTACTTCCTCATTTCCATATACCCAGCACTTTGCCCCTCTGGCTCTATGCAGAAACAAGCATCTCTCCATGGAGGAATCAGCAAAGGCAATAAGCATGCTGCTCCAGAAATCACTGGGCTAAACGCATCCTAAAAAGCTTTGCTGGCAAAAAGAGGGGAAAGGCTCCATGCTCAAAATCAGCTTTGTTCACTTCCTGCCCGGTTTGTGGACAAGCCATTTAAACTCTTCCGAGCTTCCACCCCTCACTGTGCAAGCACACAGGAAAGAGACACACCTTACTCTAAGGTGACCATCCGGAGAGTAAACAAGACAGTGCGATAAAACAGTAACTAAGTAAGAGGGAAATTCTGTAACTTCATGTTACCAGATGACAGATACTCTAAAACAGTCGCAGCTGGGTGGAGTGAATGTCCTCCATGAATGGGGGGCGGTTTCCTAGGTATGTGTAAGTGTGTCACAACTGCAGGGCACCATGAGGAGCTGTGTTTTCTGCAAATTAAGCACACAGGAAAGTTGCTTCTCTCCTAAAGGCCCAAGAAAGCCGCGCACGCGCGTTCCTTTCTCGGCGTTTCCTGCACACATCCACGGAGTTGTGGCGGAGCTGCGGGCTTGCTCCGGAGATACCAGGCCCCGCTCGACTTAGGAAATCTTCGGAGCCCGTCCCTCTTCAAGGGAGTTTCCTGTCTTGGCAAAATAGATCGGACCTATCGGTTACATAATGCGACCCGCTCCGCACCGCCAAGGCTACGGGGCGAGGACGTGGGCAGACGCCACGAGACCCCAGGCCTTCCGCCTCCTCCGCTGTCGTCCGACGCCCGGCCCCGCGGTCGCCGCAGCCGCCCAGACAGCCGAGCCGCCCAGAGCCCGCCCGCCCGGCCCGGCGGCCTCCCCGCCTCCTGAGCCCTGCCGATCGCTCCATTCTCTTGGCCGCGCCTCCCGCGCCGCGGCGGCCTCCTTCTACTCCTGTCTCCCCGACCCCGCCGCGGCCTCCGTGTCCCTCTCCGCCCCCACCCGGCTGCGGCCTCCGCCTCCGCGATCTCGCGGTGGCCTCGCCTCCCGGACCCGGCCTCTCCGGCGAGCCGCCGGCACCGATCTCCGGCGTCCCCGGCCGCGCCGGCTCACGGCGGCGCACGTCCGCCCGGCCTTCTCGGTCCCTCCGGCTCCCGCGCCCGCCAGGCCTCACGGCCTCCGGGCCTCGCCGCCCCAACTCTCCGGCCTCCCCGCCCGCGGACAATGCGGAGCCGCCGCTGCCGCCTCCAAACATGGCGCCTGCACCTCCGCCCCGGCCGGCGAGGCGGGCGGCGAACGGCGACCGCCAGACACTCACCTTCGGGGCGCCGCGGCCGCGGGAGCCCGGCGGGCGGGCGAGCGCGGAGGCCGGCGCGGCCGAGGCGGCGCTAATGGCGCCGCGGCTCCTCCGCCAACGGCCGCGCAGCCGTGCCCCGCCGGGCTCCGGGGCGCGCTCGGCCAGCGGCTCCGGGCCCGCAGGGCGCCGCGGCTCGGGCGGGGTCGGCGGCGCCGGCACGGCCGGCTGAGGCCGGCTCGGGGCCCGGCCGGGCGGAGGACGCGGACTCGGAGCTGCTCGGACGCCGGCCGAGGCGCTGCTCGCTCCCCAGCGAAGCAAACAATGCGGCGAGCGCTCCGCCCGGCGCGCTGCGTGCGAGACGCGCCCCGCCCGCCGCCGCCATGACGCGCGCCGCGCCAAGCTGGGATAAGGGGGCGGGGCGGGATGCGAAGGAGAGAGTGGGGTGACCAGGAAGGGTGGCTCTCGGGGAGTTAGGGTGGGGATCCGGAGCGGGGAGGAGTGCTAAAGAGTGGGGTGACTAGGAGGAGAGTTCTGGGGGAGACAGGCCAGGGCTCCCGAGGACGGAAGGACTGCTGCTGTAAGAGAAGAGTAACCAGATGGATGGTGTTTACTATGAAGTCAATGGCACAGAGTAGAGCGAGAATGCTGACCCTATAGAGCCAGGTGGAGTTTCCTGAGAGTGCGTGCTTTCCAAGGGAGTGGTTCTTGAGAGAATCAAGAGATGCATCCTGGGCGGGGGGAGGGGAGGGTATAGGGGACCTTCGGGATAGCATTTGAAATGTAAATGAAGAAAATATCTAATTAAAAAGAGAGAGAGAGAAATGCATCCTAAGGGGAAGAAGTGGGGTTCTGATAGTGTCCGGTAACCAGGGTGGTTCACGGAAGATGAGTTAGGAGGGAAGGGAAACGAGGACCGTGATGGAGGGTCACCAAATTAGGCTGGATCCCTTTGAGGAATAAACGGCTAGGGCTGGAGAACCCTAAGGTGGCACTAGAAAGACATTAACAAGGGCACGAGGTCGGTGGTTGGGTAGAGGAGGGTATGGGAAGGAATGGTGGATGACTAGTGACTAGGACAAGTAGTGAGGATCTCAGAAACTATGGGGCAGCCAGGTTTGGGGGCGCACCTCCAACTCACGCTTTGCTTTGCTTCCTTTCTTCTTCTTTCCTTCCTTCCTTTTTTTTTTTTTGCTGGTTTGGTTGGTTGGTTGCCTGATTTTTGGTTTTGTTGTTTTGAGACAGACTCTCACTATGTAATTCTGACTGTCTGTAACAATGTAGACAGAGATCTGCCTCTCTAAAGGCATGGACCACCACCCGTGATGTGACTTAGGCCTTCCTCTTACAAGCATTGAGGCAAGAGCAAGAGAGGCAGTTAAGCACTGATGTCCCTACCTAGGAACTGGTAACACAACATCCCTATTGCTGCTGATCAATGCTGTGGTGGCCTCCAGCCATCAAATTCTTTCACTTCTACTTCATAACTATAATTTTCGATACTGTTATGAATGTAAATATTTGATATGCAGGACCAAACGGGTTGTGACCCACAGGTTGAGAACCTCCGCTGTAAAAGGCTTGAAGGTTTTGAAATCAAGGCCCTGGTGGGTTGGTGCTTAGAGACACTGATCTTACTCTCCAGCTTGTTCCCTCTACTTTTGTTTAAAAGTTAGTGGCTTCTAGAGAATTTCCATTATGAGATTTAGCTCTAAATATTCTGAGATGGAGTGAAGACTAGGTGGTTCTCTGATTGCCTTGGAAGGCTTATGACAGGTGTCATGGTAATGAACCACTAGTTATGTGCCCATGATATTAGCCTGGACCCCTCATTTAGACAAAGGAGCTATTCACTCATGAACAGAGCTGCTCTCCTCCCCATGACATGCAGAGCAGGTTCACAGCTCAGGATGTGGCACCAGTCGGTTATTGGGACAAGGCAGACTTGCTCATCTGTGTGTCCCAGCTCTTGACTGGCCACTACTTGTATCCCACTGCAGCCAAACTGTGAGCTGGAAAATACTCATTTTGTTGTTGTTTGTTTTGTTTTTCAATACAAGGCCTCTCCCTGAACTTCCTCTGTAGAGCAGACTGGCCTTGAACTCAAGAGATTTACCTGCCTCTGCCTCCAGAGTCCTGGGATTAAAGTAAAGGCAATTGCCCTGCATGAAAAATAGTCTTTAAGGGTGAGTTAATTCTGGAGCCACTCCCGAGCAAGGCCTCATGTTTGGCTAGTATTCTCTTCACGCACACCACTGAGCCATGGTAGGAGTACCCTGTGAAGCCTGAAAGCATCTGCCACAAAGCCAGGAACTGCAAATGCTGCCTCCTCTACAGAAGTCCACTCTTCTGAATGTAAGCATGCCAGGACCATGAAGAACAAGCAAGATGAGCCCTCAACCTTCTCTCTACCTCAGGAAAACTAAATGCAAACCAACAAGGGAAGGCCCTCCCACCACACGGATCAAAGGTAAGACACTATCTCAGAAAACCAAAGATGAAAAGACACAGCACCTTCAGGAGCAGGAAGAACTGAGGGACGGGGGCACTTCTCAGGTTAAGTCATTCTTAGTAGGCTACAGTGATCCCACAGACTGGCACGAGACCAAGACAAACTGCAACTGCAAGGGTTAAAGCAACTGAAAAGCTACCAGAGGAAGGGCCTTCATTTTTGCTTTGTTTTTTTTTTCTTTTTGTTTGGTTTGGTTTGGGGTTTTTTTTTTGGTTTTGTTGTTTTGGTTTGGTTTTTTGGTTTTTCCAAGACAGGGTTTTACTGTGTAGCCCTGGCTGTCCTGGAACTCCCTCTGTAGACGAGGCTGGCCTCAACTCACAGAGCTCTGCTTCCTCTGCCTCCTGAGTGCTGGGATTAAAGGCATCCACTGCCTTCTGGAAGGACCTTCTTTATGATGACTCAGATAATATTTGTAGGAGGAATTAACTAAAATTCTAAAAGAATTGAACCTAGAATTCACAAGACAGTAGAAACTAGTGTTCAAATGAGACAGCACAAGAAAGATGGACTCATCGCCCATATATGGTCAAGTTTACTGAAACAAATATCTTTAAAAATGACTAAAAGATACATGTTAGCAAAGTTAAAAGTGAATTTCGTAGCAAGACATGGATTTCAGCCAGGAAACCAGTTTGGACTGTTAATGTCAGATAGTATCAAAAGTCTCAGACAAACTGTTGCACCTATAAAGAGAAAAGGCAACAGGAAATGCAAACACGTGATGTTCTTACATTGTTTAATTAACACATTTTAGAATCCAAAGAAAATGGATTATAATGTTTAAATATATAATATTTAATGTCAAAATTTATAAAACATAAAATGTGACTCACATCTTTCAAATGTAAGAAAAAGATAGGAACTGGGCAGTGGTGGCACATGCCTTTAATCCCAGCACTTGAGAGGCAGAGGCAGGTGGATTTCTGAGTTCCAGGCCAACCTGGTCTACAGAGTGAGTTCCAGGACAGCCAGGGCTACACAGAGAAACCCTGTCTCGAGAAAAAAAAAATTAATTAATTAATTAAATTAAATTAAAAATAAAACATTTTTTTAACTGTGTTCTCACAAAACAAAAGAAATGCCTCATGTAGCAGTATATTCTTTTTTTTTCCACCGGATGTTTGTTACAGTGTTGCATTGATTTCCTTTCTTGCTGCTGTAACAAAATAACAAAAGCAACATAAGCCTGCGGCACACGCAGAGGCAGGCAGATTTCTGAGTTCGAGGCCAGCCTGGTCTACAGAGTGAGTTCCAGGACAGCCAGAGCTATACAGAGAAACCCTGTCTCGAAAAAAAAAAAAAAAAAAATTTAAAAAAAAAAACAAAAAACAACACAAAAGCAACTTAAGGATGAAAGAGCTTACTTGGGTTCACTGTTTAAAGGTGCAAGGCATCATGGGAGGGAAGCTAGTCATACTACACCCACAGTCAAACAGTTAAAACAGTTTTATTTAGTGCCCCCAGCCAATGGACTGGTGCCTCCTACAGTTAGGGGTGGGTCTTTCCATCTTCCTTACCCTGATCTAGACTCTCTCTCACTGTCCTGCCCAGAGGTTTGTCTCCTAGGTAAAGACAGAACCTGTAAAGTTGATAATATTGACCACCATAAATGCTTACTCTTTTGTTTTTCGGCAGAATCTGGCTGTCCTGGTTAGCCTAGGACTCGCTATGTGTAGCCTATACGAGCTTTTAACTTAGCCCTCCTGCCCCTGCCTCCAAAGTGCTGAGATCACTGGTATTTGCTACCATGTCTGGCTTATAACCTTTCTTCTTAACAAAAACAGAATGATTTACATAATTATAATAGAAATCAGTTGTCCCCTTCACTGGGAACTCTAATTCTGTATGTTACCAATGCCTTACATTTAAGGTCGGGGCTGGTGAGATGGCTCAGTAGATAAGAGCACCCGACTCCTCTTCCGAAGGTCCGGAGTTCAAATCCCAGCAACCACATGGTGGCTCATAACCATCCGTAACAAGATCTGATGCCCTCTTCCGGAGTGTCTGAAGACTGCTACAGTGTACTTACATATAATAAATAAATAAATAAATAAATCTTTAAAAACAAAAAATTTATATTAAAAAAAAAAAAGACCTTTAAGGTCTTTCTCATGAGTCACATGGCATGCCCACCATAAAGGAACAAGGTTTGGAGTACCTGTGTTTCTCTACACCACCCTTAGACCCACCCACACTGGCCAGGCCCCTGTACTCTGACATGCAAAGGCCCAGCCCTACACAAAGAAAGACATGGTCTGGAAAGGCAGGAACCACTGAGGCCAGGGAGGGGATGAAACGCCCCTATCACACACAGAGGCTATAAGCAAACTTGAAGATAGATTGGCTCAGTTTCCTAATCAAGGGATAGAAAGGCAAATGAGAACATAGCTTGGGCATAATTGATGCTCAGTCCTACATTCCTCATGATGACATCTTCAAACAGAGCTGATATTCCGGCCTTGGTCTTGTGTAATTCGTGGCTTAGATATACCACTTAAGAAGGAGGTTCATCACGTTAATTGCCACCTCTTCTTACAGGGCCGGTGTGCATGAAGCAGGTCAGCATACAAGGAAACTGTCTTTCCCGGGACGACAATAACCCTTGAAGATTATCATCACAAGTAGGAACTAATAAAGCTTTTCTAGAATTTACAATTAGGCAAACAAGTGGCATGTGTCTTTTTGAACAGCAGGGTGAGTGTTGTCCAGCAGACTTGCCAGGGGAATTGTCTGACTCCTAAGTTATGCATCTTGCTGGACCATTAATTATGGTCTTTTACAAGTTAGTCAAGGTAGGTTTTTAACTAGCAGAAAACAGATGGCTAAGTTAAATGCTTCTTGTCTGGGTGCAAATAAATTCAATAGTGAAACACAGAAAATTATTTTTGCCTAGGGGAAAAGATGATAGAAAAATGGCAGACTGATGGCCCTTGAAGGGCCTCAACAGTTTTACTTTGTAATCTAGGTTAGCAAGCCTACTCACACACGCTCTGTGTCAGTCATTGTAAATGCCGCTCTTCAGTCTCATGAGGCGGTTTTACCATCCTGTGCTGGCTTTGCTCACTGGTGGTTAAACAAATACCTGACACTTCTTTGCTTTAGAGTTGTATGAGTCATGTTTGTAGGTTTCTGAGGGGCGTTCCTCATCAGAGCATCTTCTCTAAGAAGCCCAATGGGTCCCTAGGATGCTATAACCCTCTGGAGGCTCGGCTTCAGCCTTCATCCCCAAATCGCTCTGTTGTCTCCCTCCACAGTAGGAAGAAGTGTGTCTCTTAGAAAGCTGTTTTAATCAATCAAAAGTCCTGAACCATGACCTGGTTTGGAAACAGTTTTCACATGTGTAATCAAGGTCCTATCATTAAACCAGGCCCCACTCCTGTGCCTAATATCCTGTGGGAAAGGGGAAATTTTAGACCCAGGCACAGTGGGACAAAGACTGCAGAGTTACCACAAAGCCAAGAGTGCGGAAGGACTGACAGCCACCAGGAGCTAGAAAACCCAGGAGGGTGTGGCCCTCATTTCAGACTTTTGGACTCCAGACGGTGGGACAACAAACCTCCTTTAACGAAGCTGCCCGCTCTGTTTCAAAAGCTGTGCGCCATGAAGGCAGCCTCAATTCCTGGGGCCTCTGTACTTCTGAATGATAAACACCTCAACTGCTCAGATCCATCAGTATCCAAAAGATCCATCAGGAGCTACGAAGGGTGGTGGAGGCACAGGCAGGAAGATTACTGAGTTTGAGGCCAGCTTGGTCTACAGAATGAATTCCAGGACAGCCCAGGCTACACAGAGAAACCCTGTCTTGCAAAACAAAACAAAACAAAAACAAAAACAAAAACAAAAAAGAACAAGAGGAAGGCAGAACTCTCTGAGACTCTCCTGATCTACACTGAGCTAGAGGATAGCCAGAGACAAGGCAGAAGAAACCTGTGAGTAGCTCGTTTCTCTGCCTCCCATCCACCAACTCTGGGCGGCATGAAAAGTGCCTCTCTCCCAGGCAACACCAAAGAATTAACTTGATGCCCCGTGGCACCGGTTACATAAAATAGACCAGGAAAGCATGGCAAGGGCTCTGAAAGCCAAGGAACCCACAGCCCAGAGGAGCAAGCAGCCCAGGAAGCCTCACCTACACAAGACAACGGCCTGGCTAAGTGACAGGAAGCCTCGGGTAGGTAGGATTCAGTCTCCTAACGCTAACCCAAACTGTCCAATCACTGTTAGAAGAGGGCTCAAATCAGAGCTCACAATCTGAACAGGAAGAGATCATCAACCAGTGACCACACAAGGGAATCAGATGTGGAATTGTCTGACAGGGACTGTCAAGCAGCCTTCACGAAAATACTTCCAATAGTCATTACAAATTACCTTGAGATAAATGAACAACGAGAAAAGCTCAGGAAAAACTCTTTATCCAAAGGACCAAAAGAAAATTACAGAACTAAAAAAAAAAAAATACAATGAACCAAAATCTGGCATTTTTGAAGACTTACTGGATAGATTTAATAGCAAATTAAACATGACATAGGAATGAGTCTAGATTCTGAATTGGAGGATAAGGTCATAAAAAATGTCCAACTGCACAATAGAGAGAAGATAGACGGAAAGAAATTGAACATAACCTTAGGGATTCGTTAGAACAATTAAAGATAAATCTAGTTTTTGTCAGGCTTTGTGTCCTGGAGACCAAGAAGAAGCATGCAGCTGAGAAAATATTTGAAGATCCAATAGCAGAAACTTCCCAAAAAACAGCAGAGACGTGAACCTGCACACTCAAGGTTAGTGGGGTCCACAGAGAACAAACCCCAAGGAACCCGTGTATGTGTCAAAGATAAACTTCTGAACTGGTCACCAAGCATCTGCAAAGTGGACTCCGGACGCTGATACCCTGCCTGCAGCGAGGAGCGGTCTCCGTGACAGCACTCCTCAGCAGAAGCCACTGAGACCAGGAAGCTGTGGGCACTGCTTCAAGAAAAGAACAGTCCACCAGGAATCCGCTACTTAATGAGAGTCCTTCAGATTGAATGAGAACAAATAAAAAGAATATCTAATTATGGAGGAACAATGGGGGGATTGTGAGAACCTCGCGCCATGAACAGAGCTACACTAGACACAAGTGGGAGCAATGACTTAGCAGTTAGGGTGCTTGCTGCATAATCAGGAGGCCTAGAGTCCAGATTTCAGCACCCACACATGACAAGCCTGCATCCCGCGAATGCCTGTAAAACCAGGGCTCTAGGGGCAGACAGGAAGATTGTTGAAGCTTTCTAGCTTCCAGCCTAGCCCAGAAAAATCAAATCAAATCAAATCAAAACAGGCAAGAGTTCCAGGTTCTCAGAAAAGCCCGCCTCAGGAGAGTAGACAGAGACGGTAGAGAATACTGATCCCCTTCTCTGGTCTCTGCGCATGTGTACAGGTGCTTTTGCACATGTGGGCACACATAGATTATGAGCTCCAAACACCTTGGGAATAAAATTTTTCAATTCCCAAGGAAGAGTAGTGGGCTCCTCAGAAGGAGCAGCGGCTGACAATGGGCCTTTAATCAATGACCACCCTGACTTAGGGAGGATAAGCCTGGAACTGAGTCGACTCCTGGGACACCTGGCTGGAAGGGACATCAAGGCCAGAACTGAGCTAGCTTCTGAAACTCTTCAAGGCTCACCAATCATAATAAAACTAACTTAGCAACCAATCAAAATTGCCCTAATGTCACTGCTTTGTCCCTACCAATCATATTAGAGGTTACCTAATCTTTCTGGAAATTTCCCCTATCCCTGTATAAAGGGGGGCCTATCAGCCCCTCAGGTTATCACCATTTTAATGAATGGTTGACCCCTGCATGCTGATAATTTCTGCAGAATAAACCACTCTTTGCCTTTGTATACTGTTTGAGTCTGCGGTCTTTCCTTCAGTGATTCTTGAACATGAACTTGTGCAAGCATGGCATGTGTGTATGTGTGTGTCTCTGTGTGTGCATATGCACACATGTGTCACACACAGAAGGACTAGCTGAAGGAAACTCAAGAAGGAATGTAATAACAGAAGACTGGGGCTGGAGAGATGGCTCTGTGGTTAAGAGCACTGACTGCTCTTCCAGAGGTCCTGAGTTCAATTCCCAGCAACCACATTGTGACTCAACCATATGTAATGGGCATCTGATGCCCTCTTCTGGTGTGTCTGAAGACAGCTACATGTACTCATAAATATAAATAAATAAATAAATAAATAAATAAATAAATAAATAAATAAAGCAAGCCAATTAAAAACAGAAGACAGGGCTGGTGAGATGGCTCAGCGGTTAAGAGCACCGACTGCTCTTCCGAAGGTCCGGAGTTCAAATCCCAGCAACCACATGGTGGCTCACAACCATCCATAAGAAAAATCTGATGCCCTCTCTGGAGTGTCTGAAGACAGCTACAGTGTAAACACATATAATAAATAAATAAAATCTTTAAAAAAAAAAAAAAGAAAGAAAGAAAAGCCAGGCTGAGCCAGGTGTGGTGGCCCACACCTTTAATCCCAGCACTCGGGAGGCAGAGGCAGGCAGATTTCTGAGTTCGAGGCC
>NC_034606.1:53727496-53728649 GCF_900095145.1 Mus pahari
AATAAATAAATAAATAAATAAATAAATAAATAAAATCTTAAAAAAACAAAAACAAAAACAGAAGACTCCTTCACCAAGGAGAAAAGAATACTGACAATGACAATGACAGGTGAGTGAAAGAGGACACCTCACTGTGTTTCTTAAACCACACTGAATTGTTGAAGCAACAAATGAACACTGCCTGATATGTTACTAAAGGTACACATAGGAAAATTTTAAAAATACACATAGGTTTTCCTGTGGTGGAGAGTGTGCAGTCCTTCAAGCCCAGCAGTCCGGAAGCAGAAGCAGGTAGAACTCTTTGAGTTCGAGGTCAGCCTGGTCTATAGATCAAGTTCTAGGACAGCCAGGGCCACACAGAGAAATCCTGTCTCAAAACCAAACCAAACCATTCATAGGTCTTAGTGGGTAAGGTAAGGGGACAAATAAAATAAAGTTTCTGTACTTAACTCAAAATGCTAAATGTCAATAGGAACAGACACACAATATATTCATGTTTATTGTGACACTCAGAAAAGTCACTGAAAAAATTACACAAACACTTCTAATAACATTTTTTAAAGAAATGAATTTTAAAAAAAGATTTACTTATTATTATATGTAAGTACACTGTAGCTGTCTTTAGACACACCAGAAGAGGGTATCAGATCTCATTATGGATGGTTGCAAGCTACCATGTGATTGCTGGGATTTGAACTCGGAACCTTCAGAAGAGCAGTCAGTGCTCTTAACTGCTGAGCCATCTCACCAGTCCTCGAATAACATTATAAACAAATCAAAATGAAATTCTACAATGTTCAAGCATCCCACGGGAAGGCAAGAAAGGAGAAATAAAATGAGAAAGGAAGAGGACAAAAGAGCAAAACAGTACGTCTAAAGCCTAATGCACCAAAAATTACTTTAGCTGGTTGGTGGTGGCATACGCCCTTGATCCTGGCACTTGGAAGGCAGAGGCAGGCGGATGCCCAGGAGTTTAAGGCCAGCTTGGCCTACAGAGTGAGTTTTAGAACAGCCAGGGCTACACAGATAGACTGCCTCAAAAACCACAAACACAAACAAATTACTTTAAATGTAAACTGTATAGGGCTGGTGAGATGGCTCAGTGGGTAAGAGTACCCGACTGCTCTTCCAAAGGTCCGGAGTTCAAATCCCA
>NC_034606.1:53730894-53735629 GCF_900095145.1 Mus pahari
GGCTGCTATGAACATAGTGGAGCATGTGTCCTTATTACCAGTTGGGATATCTTCTGGGTACATGTCCAGGAGAGGTATTGCTGGATATTCCTGTAAAACTATGTCCAATTTTTCTGAGGAACCGCCAGACTGATTTCCAGAGTGGTTGTACAAACTTAATGCTGTCTTTTCTATTAGGTGCTTTGATCATAGACACAACAATAGAATAGTAACTAAGACACTGGGTCACCATAGATCATTCAGTGTGTTTCTAAATGAGAGTTACACTTAAACCAGTGAGCTTTGAGTAAAGAAGGTTGTCCTCCATGACACAGCCAAAGACAGTATCTGTAGAGTAAGAAGGTTGCAGAACTCATTGTGCAACATCAGCATATTCTGGTTGTCTAGCAGATGGCCTTTGGACTAGAACTTCACTCAACTCCTCCCTTAGCCTCCAGGCTCTTTGCCTCCCTCACTGGATTTTGGACTCACCAAGTCTTCATAATAGCATAGGTCACTTCCTTAAAACATCTGTCTTGCAGTATAACTCAGTGATGCAGTGTACACTTGCCTAATGTGCAAGATCCTGACCCAGTTCCCAGCATTAAATCAAACAGACATTATGTGTAGGGAGCTGAAGTAGAAATACGTGAGCTAGGTGTGGTGGCTCACACCTTTAGATCCAGCACTCAGGAGGCAGAAACAGGCAGATCTCTCAATTCAAGATGAGCCTGGTCCATAGAGTTCCAGGACAGCCTACACGGAGAAATCCAGTCTCAAAAACAAAGGAAGCCAGGCGTGGTAGCGCACACCTTTGGTCCCAGCACTCAGGAGGCAGAGGCAGGCAGATTTCTGAGTTCAAGACCAGCCTGGTCTACAGAGTGAGTTCCAGGACAGCCAGGGCTACACCCTGTCTCGAAAAAACCAAAAACCAAAAAAAAAAAAAAAAAAAAAAAAAAAAAAAAAAAAAAAAAAAAAAAAAAGATAATCCTTGTTTGTTTGTTTGCTTTTAAATATATTTATTTATTTATTTATTATATGTAAGTACACTGTAGCTGTCTTCAGACACTCCAGAAGAGGGAGTCAGATCTTGTTATGGATGGTTATGANTACACTGTAGCTGTCTTCAGACACTCCAGAAGAGGGAGTCAGATCTTGTTATGGATGGTTATGAGCCATCATGTGGTTGCTGGGATTTGAACTCCGGACCTTCAGAAGAGCATTCAGGTGCTCTTACCCACTGAGCCATCTCACCAGCCCTATCCTTGTTTGTTAAAAGGGGTCATTCCCCTTATCTGGAGCAAAAAGAGAACCATGGCTCCTCCATTAACCTTGGGCTGTGGTGCCTCTTAGCCCATCAAGGTCTTGGCTAACCTCTAGGCTTCCTCAGCCCCACCCACAAGTTCCTGCTAGAGTCACCTTGGCTGCAGATGTACCCTGCCCCCTACTCTGAACCTCTCCAGCGCCTAAGCTTCCCTCCTCCAGCTTCTCCCCGTCCTATATAACTCAGCCCCTGGCTACTTGCTCCTTTGGTCTTCTGTTGGTTCTCATGTGCACTCTGGTTCTCCTTCTCTCTTTCTTCTCAGAGCCTGGGTCAGGCTGGAACCTTCCAGATGCCTCTGGCTGTATTCTCCCGGATATCTACAATAAAACCCTCTCCTTCCTCATAACTAGGAGCAGTCCTGTCTTCATTTTCATTCCCTCAGCAGTTAAGAGTGCTTGCTGTTCTTCCAGAGGAACAGAGTTCAACCCCAGCACATACGGCAGGCAGCTTACAAGGCTTGTAACAAGCAGTTGGGAACCCAATACCCCTTTCTTGCTTCCAGGGGAACCACACACGTGTGCAAACACAGACTCATACACATATAAAAAAATAAATCTTTTTAAAAAGTCATAGAACTGGGGGCTGGAGAGATGGCTCAGCGGTTAAGAGCACTAGCTCCTCCAAAGGTCCTAAGTTCAAATCCCAGCAACCACATGGTGGCTCACAACCATCTGTAATGAGATCTATCGCCCTCTTCTGGAGTGTCTAAAGACAGCTACAGTGTACTTACCTATAATAATAAATAAATCTTTGGGCCGGAGATAGTGGGGACAAAGAGAGCAGAGGTCCTGAGTTCAATTCCCAGCAACCACGTGGTGACTCACAACCATCTGTACAGCTGCAGTGTACTCATATACATATACACATACATAATAATAAATCTTTAAAAATGTCATAGAACCAATAATTGAGCTCAGCAAGTTCTCAAGACACAAATGACTTTTAATTTTTTTATTTTGTATGTACGTGTGTAAGTACAAGTGCTAGCATATGTGTGAAGGTCAAAGGGGAACTTTCTATCATTTCTTCTTCCCTGTCAACTTGTTTAGGTCTCACTTGTTGTTTCCATTGCTCAACTGGATGCTCCAGGTTAACTGGCCCTGAAGTTTCTGGATGAATCTCCTTGCTCCATTACCCATCTTGCTGTAGGAATGCACACAACCACTTGTAGCATTCACCAAGTTGTTTGTTTTTTTGTTTTGTTTTGTTTTTTGTTGTTTTACTGAGACAGGGTTTCTCTGTGCAGTCCAGGCTGGCCTCGAACTCAGAAATCCACCTGCCTCTGCCTCCCAAGTGCTGGGATTACAGGCATGTGCCACCACTGCCCGGCACATTCACCAAGTTCTAAGGTCCATTATTTGTTTTTTGAAGTCAGGCTTTCTCTGTCCCAGAACTCGCTCTATAGTTCAGGCTGGCTTCTAACTCAGAGATCCACCTGCCTCTGCCACCCAAGTTCTAGGATTAAAGGTGTGCATCATCACCGTCTAGTTCAAAGGATTTAAATATAAATCAATCATTCTAATAGTAGTAGTAGAAAGTCTCCGGGATCTAGAATTTTTTTATTCTCTTTTTTTAAAATATTTTATTCTTTTTTTTTTTTCGTTTTTTTTTTAAGCTTTATTTATTTATTAAATGTAATTACTCTGTAGCTGTCTTCAGACACTCCAGAAGAGGGCGTCAGATCTTGTTACANATGGTTATGAGCCACCATGTGGTTGCTGGGATTTGAACTCAGGACCTTTGGAAGAGCAGTCGGGTGCTCTTACCCACTGAGCCATCTCACCAGCCCTGTTTTGTTTTTCCTTCTTTAAAATTATACACTTTCTTTTTTCTTTTTTTAATATTTATTATTATATCTAAGTACACTGTAGTTGTCTTCAGACACACCAGAAGAGGGCGTCAGATCTCTTTACAGATGGTTTTGAGCCAACATGTGGTTGCTGGGATTTGAATTCAGGACCTTCAGAAGAACAGTCAGTGCTCTTAACCTCTGAGCCATCTCTCCAGCCCCGGGATCTAGAATTAAGCAAAAGTTTCCTAAACTGAATACCAAAAACATGATCTCACAGGAAATATTGATAAATGGAACCTTAACCAGAGCCAAAAGCATTTGCCCCTCACAACCCTACTGTGGGTCTAAACAGGTAAGCTCCAGTCAGGAGACAGTATCTGCATTCCACTATGCTAGCAAAGGTTTGGCAAGTTCCATCTCACCTCAGCTCATCAGCCTCTCTAGTGCCAATTGATCTCCAACCTTCTCCCATGGTAGTCAACCTTCTCCCATGGTAGTCAACCTTCTCCCATGGTAGTTCTTCACTGAGCAGTGCCCATTTTACCACCTATGATAGCTCAGTGGTCTCTGTGGATGGTCTCTCACTGCCTCCACATCACTCCAGCTGTAGTCTAAACATTCCCCATTAAAGGCATACATACCTTGCCACCTGTCCCCAGAAAGGGGCTCCAAACCCAGCCACAATCCAGTGAGACAGGCAGCCACAGGGAATAGATTAGCAACCTGAGACTCTGCTTGGTTTAGACTATGCACACACCTCTTTTGTAATGCATTTGCTAGCTTAGGACTCTCACCTCTATGTGCTAAGCAAACTTATGCACATGCACAACCCTAGCCTCTCTCGGAGCTCTGTATCTAGCAGCTTGTTAGCAACCCAGGACTGTTATTTGTATCCAGCTACAAACACACTCCACTCGAAACAATAGTATATGTTTCTCTTCCTATTAAAAGATCACCAAACTTGTCAAATAT
The DNA here is from genome assembly GCF_900095145.1 of Mus pahari. NCBI lineage: Eukaryota > Metazoa > Chordata > Mammalia > Rodentia > Muridae > Mus > Mus pahari. The sequence continues at coordinate 53,734,962 of NC_034606.1, forward strand.
ATTCTCAACATGTGGGAGCAGAAGTAGAGGATTGATCTAACCTTAACTGGTTTGTATGTACATGCACAACAAAGCAAACTGCTCCCCTCTAAATGAACATTTAAGGAGAATCTATCATCTAACGTCTATGCAAATTTGGGTGTGTATGATCAAAACCAGACATATGATGAGAACGAATATGCATAGCATTAAAGTTTGTGACTCGGGCTGGTGAGATGGCTCAGCGGGTAAGAGCACTGACTACTCTTCCGAAGGTCCTGAGTTCAAATCCCAGCAACCACATGGTGGCTCACAATCACCCGTAATGAGATCTGATGCCCTCTTCTGGTGTGTCTGAAGTCAGCTAGTGTACTTATGTATAATAATACATCTTTAAAAAAAAAAAAAAGGCTAGCATTTTCCTAAATACTGGTTTAAAAAAAAAAAGTTTGTGACTCAATCTGTCAAGCTAAAGAACCATGCTACAGGGCTGGTGAGATGGCTCAGCGGGTAAGAGCAACCGACTGTTCTTCCGAAGGTTCTGAGTTCAAATCCCAGCAACCACATGGTGGCTCACAACCATCCGCAACCACATGGTGGCTCACAACCATCCGCAACAAGATCTGACTCCCTCTTCTGGAATGTCTGAAGACAGCTACAGTGTACTTACATATAATAAATAAATAAAT
>NC_034606.1:53735662-53740206 GCF_900095145.1 Mus pahari
AACCATGCTACAGAACCCTAGAAACCAAACTCTTTCTCTTCAGCTCCATAAAAGGAAGCCCTATGGCTGGAGAGATAGCTTGGAAGTTAAAAGCACCTGCTGGTTTTGCAGAAGACATTACTTTTGATTCCAGTATCCACATGGTAGCTCACAACTTCTGCAATCCCAGTTCCAAGGGACCAGAGGTCTTCTTCTGGCCTTTATGAGCACTGCATGCAGGTGGTGCACAGACATGTATGCAGGCAATCAACACATTTGTTTGTTTGTTTGTTTGTTTTTCGAGACAGGGTTTCTCTGTATAGTCCTGACTGTCCCGGAACTCACTTTGTAGACCAGGCTGGCCTTGAACTCAGAAATCTGCCTGCCTCTGCCTCCCAAGTGCTGGTATTAAAGGCGTGCGCCACCACCGCCCAGCACCTTTTATTTCAGTCTTAAAGATTTATTAATATATGCTATGTATGAGCGTTCTATCTGCATGTACAACCACATGCTAGAAGAGGGCATCAAATCACATTACAGATGGTTGCAACTCACCATGTGGTTACTGGGAGTTGAACTCAGGACCTCAGAGAGAGGTCTCATTTCACTCTTGAAGGAGGGGCCAAGAACCCGGAAACACCTAGCCCAAGACCCTTTCCAGTGGGAATACCTGCACTCATTCTTGTTATCTGGGCTTCTCACCCCTACATTTAGAAAAACTGGCCATTTACATGGCTTGATCATCTGCGTGGCTGCCCATCTCTGCTTGCCCATCTGGACAGGGTTGGGGTACAGTCAAGTCAAGGAGCCGCTTCATTTCTCAGATAGCAAATAGAGGCCTCACTGAATCTCAGCAGGACTGGGTCAAGGAGTGAGCGAGCTAGAACCCACTACCCAAGATAGGTCAGTATCCAGGCTATAACTCAATGCACACCCTTTGATTGGTGCCTGCACCTGCCTGTTAAACTGACCATGTATGTGACAGCAGTTAGTGCTGTCACTGACAGGAGCTTCCAGGAACACCTAGGAGTAATTTACAGTAGCCTCTGGGCAGGCCTTTGAAGGATCATCATGATTGGGCTAATTGAGTAGGAAGACCCTCCTGAAATGGGGGGGGGGGCAGCATTCCTAGGGTTAGGTCTCAGACAAAGTAAAAAGGAAGCTAGCTAGCTACCCACATTCCTTCCTGACTGCAGATGCAAAGTGACCAGCTGCCCAAGATCCTTGCCACACCTTCCCTGACCTGGCGGACTGTACCCTAAGAATCAATTCTTCTTGCCATGGTTTTGTCTGAGTCTTCATCTCAGCAATGAGAAGAGCGTCTAATACAGCTCCTGTGTCACACCCAAGAGCATTTGATATACTCATAGAGTGCTTAGTGACCGACCACTGGTGTAGTAGCTCCAAGATCCCAGGGCTCAGGACGGCCATTCTGGAGCAGACTGTGAAGACCTTTGTGCCTTCTGCCTGATGACCTTTGAGGGGGCGGCTCCTTCATACCTAGAAACAAGGGACTAAACTTCTGCCCTGGATCATTAACAAACCCCTATCCTGAGGTTTCAATCTTCTTGGAAATCGGGTATGAATACTTGGGGACGGTCCCTCTGGAAGGGCTGACGCTCCGCCTGTAGCATCCACCTCTCCATTGCTAGACCTATTGCCTCATTCTAACATACCAAAGAAGAGCCAAATAGGATTTCAAGTGTTACCATCTTTAGTCTATGATGGCGGTTGCCTTTTACACGGTCTCCGTGGACACGCAAATGTTTCCTAACCCTTCAAAACCCCTGGACATCTTGACACTATTCAAGCCCAAGGATGGGAAGCCTGCTCCTTGCACCCCTCCATTGTCTTCTACTTCCCGTTTTCCTTCTTCCCCTGTGCAGCCTGTGCTGGGCTAGGAGCACTGAGGGTGCTCAGCTTGGCCCCGAAGAGTGAAGAGTTTGCGCAGGTAGTTCAGTATGAAGGGATACAAGCCCGTCGAGACCTCTGGCTGGGCTGAGACATCCTAAGCTAAAGCTCAAACTAGACATTTTATTTACTTGTTCTAGGCCCTAACCCTTAACTCTACAGCTCAAGTACTTATGTCTGTTCTCTTGGGGCTTCGGAAATCCTTCATGAAGCTAGATGTTCTCTTTCCCCTGAGGTGTAGGGTGATGTGCACGAGGGGGTTAACAGGGAGAGGAAAATTACTGGGCAGAAACTTCTGTACCCTACGAGAACCTGCTAGCTGAGGAAAGACCCAGGTTTTTCTGGTGTTCCCCATTGAATCTGAAATGGAGCCACCACCTCCACTACAAACATCAGCTTCCCTGAATGGAAGGCAAAGAAGACAGAAGCCATGCTCAGGGTTCCACACCAATGATGACCAAAGGTTCCATCAGCAGTGCACTGGCAGCCCAACCACCTTCCCTTGAACTTAAGACACAGAATCCCAAACCATGTCCATTGACCAGTGATGGTGAATCAGGGTAAGCAAGGTGTTTCAACATGTAACATCAGCACTCGCCACCTCCTCCGACCGCACCACCACCACCACCACCTCAATCACAGAAGGAAACTCCTAAACGTGCAGAACATGAGATGGGCGTAGGGCAGAACTCCCGCATAAGAGAACAAGCTGTGGTCTAAAGTGTCATCAGAGAAGGACCTCTGGGACAAATTCCACCTGCAGAAATTACATGGTCCTCACAGGCATCTGAATTGGGGCGTTCTATGTTAAGCTCCTTATTTCTTTTACCCAAATATGGCCCCAGGCCCTGAGCAGCTAACACCTGCTGTGGCTAGCTAGCCTCCACCCAAGGGCTACTGAAAGTGGTTACGCGCGCGTCCCCCGGAGAAGGCGCCCTCGCTTTGACCACAAGCCCGGAAGCTCCGCGGCCAGCCGTTGAGAGCTCAGGACCACCCTAACGGCCAAGTCCTAAGAAGAAACCACGGAGGACGCGCGCTTCCCAAACGCGCAGCAACTCCAACCAACCGCCGCGGCGACTGCGCCTGCGTAGTCTTCGGCCCGAACGCCCGACAGGGCAGGTGCGCCAGACCGCGCTTGCGTAGTTTGACCGAGGAGGCCAGCGACCAGACCTCGTGTGTGTGCGAGACTGCGCCGGAGTAACCTGACCTACGGAGATGGGGCGAGGGGAAACTGCGCCTGCGTAGTCTTCGCAGCTCCGCCCCGTTTGCCTAGCCCGGGCCCATCCATCCGTATTCTGGGACCCCACCCCCCAAGGCGGGGCAGGTGCGCACGGACTGCGCTTGCGCGCGGCAGCCCCGCCCCGGGCCCCGCCCCCGACCCGCGCGGGGCCCTGGGAGGGGCGCAGCGTCCGGCGGCGTCGCGGGCGGCGGGGCTGGGGCGGCGGGAGGGGCGGCGGGGGCAGACAAAGCGGCTAATGAATGGGCGCGCCCGTCGCGCTGTCCGCAGCCCGCGGGCCCGCGCCGCGGAGCCGGCGCCTCAGGTGAGTGCGCGCGGGACGCTCCAGTGGCGGCTTCGACGGCCGGCGCCGCGCAGGGGTCGGGGGACCGCGCCATTGTCCGTGCGCCTCGGGCCGGGCGGAGGCTGCGTCCCCGAGAGTGCGCTCGGCCCGGCCCGGCCCGGCCTCTGACAGCTGCGCCTCGCGCCGCCGGCGGGCCCAGGCCGCGGAGGGGAGCGGCCGCGGGACGCCCCGTGGGACCTTTCGTCAGGTGCCGGGCTCCCGCCACGTCGTGGCGTCCCCCAAGCCGGTGCCGGTGGGCGCGCGTGTCCAGGAAGGGGCGCAGGCAGGCGGCGCGGCGGTGACACGGGTCGGTGTCACGCTTCTCGGTGCCTGCCTAGCCGCGGCGTGTGCGTCTGGGTCCGACCGCGGAGGCTTAACGAAAGTTAACTCACGCCTTGGCTCGGCAGCGTCTTCACGGTCGCAGTACCTGCTGTCATTTTTTGTTCCTTTTGTCCTTTTTGGTGCGACCCACTCGCTTCTGCCCCGGGATGGCTGCGGGTCCTCGCTCTCCGTCTGCAGGTTCTCACGAGGCTCCAGCGCGTCTTTTCAAGTCCCTGCAGCGCCGAGCCTCAGGAGGAGTCGCTGTCGCTGTTCTGGCGTTTGTAAAAAGGGAAGTCATTTGTTTTGAAGTTAATTAGGATAAGATTAAGTGTAGTTTTTAAAAGGACACTTCTGCCTTCTGGCTTCGTAAAGCTAGTCAGCCAAGGCAAGTACATTCTTGTGACTTGGTAGGAAGAAAATTTCCCCTTTATATCGTGGTGATAAAATTAATAAGACCAGGGAAATTTTAGTTTTGAGCTTTTTTGTTTTTGTTTTTAAAGTGCTCTGAATAAGCGTAGTTGCCAGGCATGAATTAATTCCATGCTAAGCAGAATTGAGAAGCTACGAGTTTGACTACACCGAGGGAGTGTCTTCTGCATGAAGACATTGGTGCATGCCTTCTGTAATCTATAGAAACTTTGTTTTATATATAAAACTTTTTTTTTTGTTTGTTTGTTTTTTGTTTTTCGAGACAGGGTTTCTCTGTATAGCCCTGGCTGTCCTGGAACTCACTTTGTAGACCAGGCTGGCCTCGAACTCAGAAATCCGCCTGCC
>NC_034606.1:53740431-53747271 GCF_900095145.1 Mus pahari
GCCTGCCTCTGCCTCCCAAGTGCTGGGATTAAAGGCGTGCTCCAACACGCCCGGCTGGGAATTTTTTTAATGTTTTATTTATTTTTAATGTTCATTGGTGTTTTGCCTACAAGTATGTCTCTGAGGGAATGTTGAATCCCCTATAACTGGAGTTACAGTTTGGGTTGTAAGCTGCCTGTGACTGAATGGAATTGAACCCAGGTCCTCTGGAAGTGTTCTTGATCACTGAACCATCTCTCTAGCCCCAGAATAGGGACTCCATTTTTCTTCTTCAAAATAATTTTAAAAAAATTATTTACTAATTGGATACGCATTGGTGTTCTGCTTGCATGTCTGTGTGAGGATGTCCGATCCTCCTGGAACTGGAATTATAGACAGCTGTGACCTGCTATGTAGGTGCTGGGAGTTGAACCCAGGTACTTTGAAAGAGCACCAGTGCTCTTAACTGGGGGACCATCTCTCCAGCCCCCAGAAGAGGGATTTTTTTTTTTTCTAAATAATGTATTTATTTTGTGTGTGTTGGTATTTTGCCAGCATGTGTGTCTGTGTGAGGATGTCAGAGATTGGAGTTACAGACAATCGTAAGCTCTCATGTGGGTGCTGGGATTGAACCCTGGTCTTCTGTAAAAGCAGTCAGTGCTCTGAACCTCCGAACCATCTCTAGCTCCTGTGAAGAGGAATTTTTTTTTTTTTTTTTCCGAGACAGGGTTTCTCTGTGTGAAGTCCTGTCTGTCCTGGAACTCACTCTGTAGACCAGGCTAGCCTTGAACTCAGAAGTCCGCCTGCCTCTGCCTCCCAAGTGCTGGGATTATAGGTGTGCGCCTGGCAAGGGATTCTTAATTGAGAAAAATGTCTCCATAAAATTGGCTTCTTAGGCCTTTTTATTTTTTATTTATTTATTTATTATTATTATATCTAAGTACACTGTAGCTGTCTTCAGACACACCAGAAGAGGGCGTCAGATCTTATTACAGATGGTTGTGAGCCACCATGTGGTTGCTAGGATTTGAACTCAGGACCTCTGGAAGAACAGTCAGTGCTCTTAACCGCTGAACCATCTTGCCAGCCCTTATTTATTTTTTATTAATGATCAATATAGGCAAGTCCAGCCAGGGGGTTGTTACGCCACCCCTAGGCAGGTGGTCCTTAATGGTATGAAAAAGCAAGCCAGTAAGCAGGGTTCCTCCATGACTCCTGCTTCAGTTCCTGCCTCTGAGTCCCTGCCCTGCCCTCTCTCCGTGGCAGACTCTTACCTGGAAGTGTTAAGATGAAATAAACCCTTTCTTCCCTAAGTTACTTTTGGTCATGGTGTTTGTCATAGAAACAGAAAACCTCATGTCTTTTAGGCAGGTATGCAGACTCTTATGTTGAAAGAAAGCACAGTGCTAGAGAGATGGCTTATTGGACAGCAGGGCCGTTCTTCCAGAGGACCTGGCTTTAATTCCCAGCAATCACAGGGCAAATCACACATGTTTGTAACTCCAGTTCCAGGGCTCCTGACATCTTTACACAGGCACACGGGCAAGCCAAATACCAATAAACATAAGTAAAAATAAGTTGAAAAAGCGCTTAGTTCATTTGACAGCGATTACTTGAGTGTGTCCCCAACCAGTTAATTCCTTATTTGCGTAATTGCTGTTTTTTATAAGTGAAAACTCTTTGACGTTGATACAACACATACACAGAAAGCCCCAAACACTTTTGAAAAGGTGTTTAGGGAATTAGGGGACTTGGTTGAATTTTACGTACGTGTACATGAGCTGATGTGTAGTATTTGTTCAGTGAAAGAAGTGCATATGTGTGTTCCAGGTCTCTGATGGGCCTAGAGTTTGGAGCGAGAACTGGGAAGCAGAGCTCTAGAAGCATGGAGACGATAAGTGGCCATGGTCATTGTCTCTTCACCCCATGTCTGCGCTTTTTATGTACCTGGCTTCAAATACTTTAGTTTCTACTTCTGGTTGACCTGCTGAGAGGAGGGCATAGGTAAGTGACTCTTTCCTTAGCCACAGACTTGGTTAGCCCTGTGGTAGAGCCATCTGGGGCGAGAGGCACAGTCACTAACCAGAGCCTCCTCCAACCAGCATCGTTTCCTTCTGAACAGACCAGTTCAGAATCAGCTCTGTCATTCTTCTCAGTACTCTTTGAAGATACCGTTGCAGGTGTTTGTCGTTCCTGCAGGTGTTTTGTATGTCACTGCGAGTCTAGCTGCAAGTCTCTCAGTTCTGGTCTTCACTTACATCTGGGAAGGGTAGCAGCTTGTCAGCTGTTGAACCCCATTTTCTTTTTTTTTTTCAGATACTCCTAGCCCCACTCTTTAATGTCTAGGCTTTTCTTTATCCTAGATATGATTGTAAGCAGAGCCCTCGCCCAGAGGCTCAACTCTAGGTTTCCAGCCACTTAGCCCATAAGAAAGCAAACAAGCCAGGCATGGTAGCATATGCCTTTGATCCTTTAATCCCAGCGCTCAGGAGGCAGAGACAAGCAGATGTCTAGTTTGAGGCCAGCTTGGTCTACAGAGCTAGTTGAGGACATCCAGGGCTATACAAAGCAACCCTGCCTGGCCTGGTCGGGGTTTAGACAGACGTAAGAGAGGGAGATGAATGGAGGCATTTAAGCCCAGGAGCACTGACATGAGCCTTACGTGTAAACCAAGTTAGGTAGGGGCAAGAGATATGCAGAGTTAAGTAGTCTTGGTCCCCTGTGGTCTGGCCTATCATTATCTTAGTTCTGGTTCTGCAAGGCGGTGTTGAAGATAGTCTCAGTTATCCTGAGATGAGTATTCCTGCTGGGGTGTGTGTGTGTGATCTGTCTGGGTTTAGGAGAACTGCAGACTCGGGATGCTTCTTTGGGTTTGGAGCAGCACATTGTCGAAGCTGACAGTAAGAAAGCTCAGTTACTCTCTGCCTTCAGCTTTGAAGGAACATGAAGTGGATTAGCCACTATCAGCTTGTAGACTGACTCCTTGAGGACCAGACATGTCTACACTCAGAATTAACCAGGTGAGGGACCCAGAACCTAAGACAAAGGAGCCATGCAGAGAGAGCAAGGAATTCCAGGCTTTTGTCTGCTTCTAGTTACTGTGTGGTCTCTGGTGAGAAATTGGTGCTTTTTAGTGAAAGTGGTTCTAAAGTACCTGTTAATAGCAAGGACTTTTTTTTTTTTCTAATCATATTTTAAATTTTATTTATTACTGTGTATGCCACACTTATCCAAAGATAGTTCTCTGTAGAATCAGTTTTCTTCTACTTTTATATTCATTCCAGGGATCAAACTTTGTTGTTAGGTTTCTGTGGCAAGTACCTTTACCTGCTAACATTCTATCTTGCTAGTTATTTCTAATTTTTTTTTTAATTTTATATATTATCTTGCAGTGCTGGGACTTGACCTCTGGGCCTTCGACATGCTAGGTAAATGCTCTAACACTAAGCTACACACATAACTCACAGCCTTCTTACTAATTATTTGATATGTGCTTTCAAGTAGTTCAGATTTTGAAAGATATTGTTAAGAACAGTGAAACCTTTCCTATTTCTAAGGAAGAGGACTCCTGGACTAGCAGAAGAACTCCGCTGCCTGGCGGGCCATTCTTGCCTCTACCCTGCACTTGGAACTGCACTAACTGCTCTCATAGTGGTGTCTTCATAATTTCCTGTCCTCAGAGAATTTTATAATGATGGTAGGGACCTAAATAACTAGAGAACAGGGCCCTTCCTGTACCTGTGTACATCTTTTGTTCCCATCTATAGACAGAGAAGGCTAAAGCAAGAGGATTATTTGAACACACAAGTTCCACTTAAAGAGATCCAATTCCCAAGTAGTATTCTGAGGGAAATTATAGACAGCTAAAGGCAGACTTGTTGCTTTGTGTTCTGTCTCAGTGTGTGCTCTGAAATGCCTCTGGCACAGTTAAAGGTTTCTCTGAGGGGCCTGGCGCCACAGAGTGTACGTGATGCACATAGGGTCTGGAGCCGGTCTGCTGCAGCTTCCCTGTCAGCTCTCCAGAGTTGTGTTTGGGGAAGTCAGTGGCTACACAGTTTAAATGCCTTGGTGTGAATGAATATGCTGGGACAGTATGTGTCCTGCAAGGTGTGAGTGAGTTCTGCTTCCAGGCGCCTCCATGTGAGGGCCTCCCAGCAGCTGTGGCCCAAGTTTCTCTTTCTCTTTTGTATAAAGTCACACTACCAGCATTAGTAAGACTATGGTAGGGCTATCCTGCTCTGCTGCCCTACAGGGGTGCTGTCATGTGACTGATGTAGCCACCTATTCCTTGATCTGGAATCCTTGGCCTGGTGAACCAGCAAACCCAGATTTGCCTTGTTCAACTAACTGCCTTACCTCTGCAGACAGATACTGTGAGCAGCTGAATTTCATCTAAAGCAGTCATCATGGCTGCTTACTGAAGCTCACCTTGTTTTGGTTTACTTGCCAGCTACAGGGATATAGCTCTGTTTGGCCACTGTATCATGAAAGCCACGTCTCACATCCTGTGAAGGACATTTAAAGACTTCCAGCAACTTTCAGCCGAAACTGTGGCTTAGGCCTGTCAGTGGTGACTCCTTATACCACAGAGGAAAGGGTAGTTGGTTACGATGCTAGTGTTAATTTCAGGGGAAACACAGAAAGAGCAACCAGAAAAATCCAGGCTTGTGGTATGTGACCCAGAACATTACAGGGACTGAACAGGGACCAAGTGACCTTAGTGTGGGCTGTTTGCTTACTGTGGAATGTGCTTTGTTTCCAAGGTAGCCTTATCAGGGTTTCTGACCATGGTGGAAATAACTCTGGTTCCAGATTTCTGAGGTTTAATTCTTTGCACTTTAATCTTTTTTTTTCCCCTCCCGCCCCTGCACTTTAATCTTTAGTGTTCAGTTTTGGACTTTCCATCTCGGGACAGGCAGCCTTGGTGGTTATAGTTGTCAGCTCTATAGGCTCAGTGACTCTGTGGCATTTATAGCATTAAGGCTCTTGATGGCGTTGCTTCCCTTAGAATGTTAGTTATACAGTATACCCAGTAGGTTAAAGTTGCCCTCAGGTGTAGGCCAGGTCTAAATTAAGGTCTTTGGAACAAAGACCCATCCCCCAAGGTGTCCCCGATAGCTCTGTGAGGGCTTGTCCCTGTTGAAGACAGAGGTTGGGTCTTTGTTTTTTCCATGCTGTGAAGTTTCTGAACTACAGAGTTGATGTTTCTTGATGTTCCTAGATGGGACCATTAAGGTTGCAGCTGTCTCTTGGTGGACTTACAAACTTTTTGGAGGAAATTGTGAGTGTTAGAACTCTTCACCTCAAAGATTACTTTTCTCTCTCCATTTCCAGCACTGATTATCTAAGAAATGAAATAAAAATCCCTGGCATCACCCAGTGAATAGTCTATACATTTCTCATTTGTCTCTAGTAGCTATTTCTTCCAAACCAGAATCTTTCCTCATGGTTAGTATTGTGTCCTGATTTCTGCCTCTGTATAGACCTTGTGACCTAGCATTTGGAGACTTGAGTCACTGTAGGTAGCACATGTAGGACACAGTTGCATGGGTGATGGGATATACTTTGGTAGCCAGCCCACAGGAGAGTCTCCAACCTTGATCACAGCCTGCCCCTCACAACTCCTAGTCAGTGCATCATATAGTCTGTGTGTAGTTTATCAACACATCCTTGAGGGTAGCAGGCCTTCCTTGTGGGGAAGTTCTTGTGGCTGAAGATTTTCTATGTGCTCTTTTTTTTTTTTTTTTTTTTTTTTTTTTTTTTTTTTTTTTTTTTTTTTTATTATTATTATTTTCTTTATTTACATTTCAAATGCTATCCCGAAAGATTCCCATACCCCTCCCCCCCTATGTGCTCTTTATTTGAGGAACATAGTCTAATTAATCCTAGTATGGGGTGACTAAATGGAAAGGCAAATGTCATTCTGTAAGAGCATCTGTGTTCCCTCCTGTAGGCTTGTTTGATCTATAGAAGAGCCTTACCCATAAAGGGCACTCCGGTTGCTACTGTTGAGAAGTGGTATTTTAAAATGGACTTCATTTAATGTGTTAACATTGAATGTGAAAAAGGAAAAGTTAATGCTTTCAATTCCCCATGTTGGATGTATGTCAGGTAGTCAAAGCATTTGAATTGACAGTGGGTGGTTGGGATGGGAAATCTCTGGGTGATCCCCACTGTAAGAGAGAGTATCATCCTCACTGGGTATTTGTGAATAGCAAAGCTTTAAATGGAAAGAAACATTTTTCTCCCAAATCAGAACATGTATCTTAAATTTAGACAGTTCCATACCATGCTGTCTAAATTATGGAAAAGATGACCTTTTTAAATTTTGGTGTTGGTGGTGTTTCTTGGGGCAGGGGGGTGAGATAGGGTTTCTCTGTGTATCCTTGACTGTCCTGGAACTTTCTTTGTAGATCAGCTGGTCTTGAACTTACAAGAAATCTGCCTACCTCTGCCTCCCAAGCACTGGCATTAAAGCTGTGAGCCACTGCCGCCCAGCTTCAGAGGTTTTGATTTTGTTTTCCTTAATTGTAATGTGGCCAGTTTTACAATAGATATTTTCTGTCTTGCTCTAACTTAAGTCCATAAGGACATTTCCTATACTACATCCTTTACTGTCTTGTTTTTGCCTCTACTGCTCACGTGGACTTAAGTTCTAGAGTGGTATGAGCCATAGGATAAAGGGTCATAGTTTCCAGGAAGATCTAATGGACTAATAACTTTGTCTTAGTCAGGGTTTCTATTCCTGCACAATATCATGACTAAGAAGCAAGTTGGGGAGGAAAGGGTTTATTCGGCTTACATTTCCATACTGCTGATCACCAAAGGATGCAGGACCGGAACTCAAGCAGGTCAGAAAGC
>NC_034606.1:53748651-53757442 GCF_900095145.1 Mus pahari
AAATTAGATATTTTCTTTTATTTACATTTCAAATGCTATCCCGAAAGTTCCCTATACCCGCCTCCCCGCCCCTGTTCCCCTACCCACCCACTCCCACTTCTTGGCCCTGGCATTCCCCCTGTGCTGGGTCATATAAAGTTTGCAAGACCAAGGGGCCTCTCTTCCCAATGATGGCGGACTAGGCCATTTTCTGCTACATATGCAGCCAGAGACACAAGCTCGGGGGGTACTGGTTAGTTCATATTGTTGTTTCACCTATAGGGTTGCAGCCCCCTTCAGCTCCTTGGGTACTTTCTCTAGCTCCTCCACTGGGGGCCCTGTGTTCCATCCAATAGCTGACTGTGAGCATGGTCTCACTTCTTAATAAACATAATGAGGAATAAATTCCACCATGAGTGTTGGTATATCCAAGAGTAACCATCATGATCTGAACAAGGACACCATCAATAGCCATGCTGACACTAATGTGGAAGGGTGAAAGGTCACAAGGATTAAAGACTGCTGAGAGCTGGATAAATAATCTTCTTCAGGGTACATCAATTGATTATCGAATATCAAACAGTGAGCCCTTAAAACATACACATACAAATAACACTCCCCTCTTCCCCCACACACATAAAAGAAGAGGGCTTAGGGGCTGGAGAGATGTCTCAAAGGTTAAGAGCACTGGCTGCTCTTTCGGAGAGAGGACTTGGGATCAATTCCCAGGACCTAAATAGTGGTTCATAGCCTTCTGTAATTCTAGTCCCTGTCCTGTGTGTCTAATACCCTCTTCTGGCCTCCATGGTCACCAGGCATGCATGGGGTACACAGATGTACAAGCAGGCAAAACACTTATACACTTAAAAATCAATCAATTAATAACAACTTTTAAAAAGAAAAAGGTCAGGAATTTGAGAGCATATAGGGGTGCGTGTATGTGGGAGTTGTTGAAGAAGGAAAGAAGGAAAGGGACATAATTATAACCTCCTTCATCCCCACCTTTTTTTTTTTTTTTTCTTGAGACGGTCTCTCTCTGTGTGTAGCTCTGGTTATCCTGGAATTTACTGTGTAGATCAGGCTGGCTTCAAATTCACAGAGATCCACCTGCATCTGCCTACTGGGTCCTGGGATTAAATGTATGCACCACTATGCCTGGCTTAATCTTCACACACACACACACACACACACACACACACACCACCAACATGCCCAGCTTGATCTTATACACACACAGACATGCATACTCTCAAGAGTTAAATATATGTTGGCATATATATGTATGCTAAAAATACAAAATTTTAAAAAGATAAAGCAGTGTCCCTCCCACACTGATTTAGAAGAGCCTGTCTCAGTGTTGTACAGTGTTGCTACCAGTTTCTTGGGGACCATTGCTTCAATAGTTCAATAGCCTAACGGAGGATAGCAAGTGTTTCTGTAGAATATCTTCATTCTTGGCAAGACAGCTACATTTCCTTGTTGATTTCATACCTGTCTCATGGTAGAATATGCCTGTGATTGAAATAGTTATAAATGCAGTGTAAGTAGTATCCACAGTTGGGATGTCAGGTAACCCTGTGTAAGAACCATTTCTCCAAACAAACTTTTCTTTGGTCTTTCTTTTTTTCTTTTGAGGAGGCACCTCACTACACAGCCATGACATAGCTGATTTAGAACTTGCTGTGTAGAATAAGCTGCCTTAGAACTCCATCTGCTTAGACCTTCCAAGTGCTATTTTAAAAGCATGCACCACTGTGCTCAGCTTCTGCGGTGTGGCTGTACTCACTTTTGGAGGTGGTTCCTTTTGATGTTGGCTTTGGAAAAGGTTTCTATATGGAGCTTAGGCTGACCTCAAACTTGAGATTCTGCTTCAGACCCCAGAGTGCTGAGATTCTAGGCAAGCAGCATCATGCGCAGCAGACTTTATTCTGACATCTTCCCTCTCTTGTTTCTGAAAAATACTCTGAAAACCTCACTGCTTAACCACCCAGTGGTTTTATTTCAGCTCCCCTCATGGCCAGGTTGAGGTCTCTCCTGGTTGGTCTCATCTGTTTCCACTTTGTTGGGCAAGGAGTACCTGACTGAGATTGATGTCAATGAGTTAGTGCCAAAAACTTTTCCATGTTCAATTTTAAGCAACTAAGAGGTTTAAAAGGAGTGGTGTTTAGGTCAGGTTGTCTTGGAGTCCATTCTTCTACTTAAATTCTGGCTGTCCTGTGGGTGATGTTCTATTATCTCAAAAATACCACTCAGGGGCTGGTGAGACGTCTCAGCTGATAAAGGAACTTTCCTGGAACCCACAGATTGGAGGAGATTCCACATGCCTTCTGGAAGTTGTCTTCTGACCTCCATATGTACTCAGTATATGTACATACACACAATATATGAAATAAAAGCATCTTTTTAAGGGGCCAGTGAGATGGCTCATTAAGGGTGCTTGCCACAAAGTCTGACCATTGGAGTTCATTCCTAGAAACTGATAGAAGAGAACCAACTCCTGCAAGTTGTCCTCTGACCTACCTGTGTGGGTGCATGTGTACACATGCAAATAAATGTAAAATTAAACTAAAAAAACAAAAACATTGCTCAGGTCCTTTTGTTAGAAGTTGTACCTCTATAGAATGTTAACAGACAGCAGTTACAAAGATTTACAAGAACACAACCAGTGAGAGCAAACATTTAAAGAAAACTGGTTTGAAATTAAGTACTATAGGAGATGTGCTTCTTATAAGGTATCCAATTCCTTTAAAATTATTAGGCAAGATATGGCATTAGGACAGGTTTAGTTATCTTTCTTAGCCATGTCACAATTAGGAATACATGAACGGGCCTGGGAAAGGTTAGTACCACTGAGAATCCTAGTTGGAGGATAACAGCTTTGTCAAATCTTCCTTAAGCTTTGAGACTTGTATAGCACACTTCAGCTAGCAGAACTGCTCAGAAGTAGTCTGTGTAGTAACTCGGCTCCTTTTGAAGCAAAATTTGGAACCTTTGGCCCAGTATATTTTTGATAAGTCTATAGCACTGACAAAACTTGAAAGATTAGACCTTACAAGTTTAGGGAACAGAGCTAGTTGCTGCAGACAGACTGATTGTGGTGTGCAGGGTATCTCATGTGCACAGTAACAAAATATCAAGGCAAGCTTCTGATAGCAGGGTTGGAAGATTTTTTTTTTTTTCATCTCTGTGGTACTGAGGTAAAATATGGGAAGGTCGAGGGCTGGAGAGATGGCTCGGTGGGTAAGAGCACTGACTACTTCTTCCGAAGGTCCAGAGTTCAAATCCCAGCAGCCACATGGTGGCTCACAACCACCCGTAATGAGATCTGACTCCCTCTTCTGGTGCTTCTGAAGTCAGCAACAGTGTACTTCTGTATAATAATAAATAAATCTTGGCGTAGGAGTGAGCAGAGATCCTGAAAATTCAACTCCCAACAACTGCATAAAGGCTCACAACCATCTGTACAGCTGCAGTGTACTCACATACATAAAATAAATAAATCTTTAAAACAAAAAATGGGAAGTCCAAAAGAATTTCATTAGTCGTAGTATATTTTGTATACAAAAGAACATTTGTGGTCACTTTTTCATGTGCTAAAGCTATATTTTGTTAGTTCTGCAGTGTGTGTGTCTGTCCTGTCTGTCTGTCTGTCTGTGTGTGCCTGTCAAGGAGGACCTTGTTTTTCCGCAGTTGTTCTCATTCCATTTTTTTTTTTCTTTAAGTAGGCTCTCTCCCTGAACCTGACCCTGTCAATTTGGCTAGTCTGGTTTGTGAATAAGCTTCAGAAATGTAATATGTATCTCACCAACCCCCATATTCCCCCATAGTATATAATATTTATCTCACTGGCCCCCATATCCTCCCATAGTATATAATATGTATCTCACTGGCCCCCATATCCTCCCATAGTATATAATATGTATCTCACTGGCCCCCATATTTCCCCATAGTATGCATTACTCTGCCTGGCTTTTTACATGGGTTGCGGAAATGCAATTTCAGATCCTCATGTTTGCATGACAGGCCCTTTACCAAAGGAGCCATCTCCCAACCTGCAAATATTTACATAATATATAAAGTTCAGACACAGCTCTGTACATATCTAATCATAGATTTTATATACCATTTTATATACCGTATATACCATACCACATTAAAGATACCAAATGCATATAAGATTAGTTGCTTTTTGTTGTTGTTGTTTTGGGGGGGGGGGGGTTCGAAACAGGGTTTCTCTGTATAGCCCTGGCTGTCCTGGAACTCACTTTGTAGACCAGGCTGGCCTCGAACTCAGAAATCCTCCTGTCTCTGCCTCCCAAGTGCTGGGATTAAAGGCTTGCACCACCACTGGCCGGCAAGAGTAGTTGGCTTTTAAGTGTCATTTAAATGCTTAAAGCCAGGCTTAGCAGCACATGCCTTTAATCCCAGCGCTAGGGAGGTAGAGTCAGGCAGATCAGATCTCTGGCCTGGTCTAGAGTGAGTTCCAGGACCACCAGGACTACACAGAGAAAGGCCATCTAAACAAACAAACAAACAAAAAGCTATAGAGACAGGAGCTAGAGAGATAGCTCATCAAATAAGAACACTAGCTTCTCTTCCAGAGGACCCAGGTTTAATTCATAGCACTCATCTGGCAGCTCACAACTGTCTGTAACTCCAGTTTCAGTGGATCCAACACCTCACACAGACATACATGGAGGTAAAACACCAATGATCATAAAATAAAATACTAATTTTAAAAAAGAAGAAAAATAAATGGGCAGTGGTGGCACATACCTTTAAACCCAGAGGAGGCAGATGCAGGCAGATTTCTAAGTTTGAGGCCAACCCAGTATACAGAGTGAGTTCCAGGACAGCCAGGTCTACACAGAGAAACCCTGTCTCAAAAAACAAAAACAAACAAAAAGCTCTGCTGTTATGAGAACGCACTGTTTTCATAAATAACTTGTGAGTTCAGCTCCCATCACCAGGGCAGGCTTTTCAGAGTTGCCTGTAATTCCAGCTGCAGGGGACCTGATGCCATCTTCTGTCCACCATGCCCTACTCTACTCACATGCACATGCTCCATATAGACACACACCCACACCCACACACGTGCATACATACACATGGCTAAAAAAAATCACTCCTGGGTGTGGAGGCACATGCTTTTAATCCCAGTACAGATGCTTCAAAGACAGCCTGGTTGGTCTATAAATGGGAATTCCAGGCCAGTCAGGGCGACATAGTAAGACCCTGTCCAAAACTAAATAAGAAAAATAAAATAATATAAATAGATACTTAGCTGAACCTTGATTTTGTAAAGAAATGTATCTAAGTAGTCAGTTTTTTAAGAATCAGCAGAAGCCGGGCGGTGGTGGCGCATGCCTCTAGTCCCAGCACTTGGGAGGCAGAGACAGGCGGATTTCTGAGTTCCAGGACAGCCAGGGCTACACACAGACCCTGTCTTGAAAAAACTACTAAAAAAAAAAAAAAAACTGAGGTCTGGTGCCAACCAACAAAAGCAATCTGTCTCCAAGAATATATGGATATATGGCACAGTTCTGACTTGCTGAACCACCTTGCAGGAGTCTGGAGCCTATATAATGGCGACTCAATGATAGGCAGGTCCACACATTGACTAGTACTTAGTTATGTATATCTTTGCTTTCCACATAAACCTTAGCCTCCTGTCAGGAGCCCAGGGATGGATTGAGGGGGGCTTGGGGGGGAATGTCCTGGTCATTGGACCTCTTATTTGTTCCTTTCCCCTTAAGTGTCTCTCTGCTTTTTACTATTGTGTTTAGTTGGCCTATTGTCGGCAGGTGACTAAGCTTAGGTTGTTAGGATTGACAGGGGCCAGGTTCTGATCCTAACAACTGTGGTAACAACTTGAGTCATGGGCAGGAGAAAAAGACATATTTGTCCATCAGCCACTCACAGCATGTGGACTCCAGAAGGAAAGAGCAAGCGGTGTCACACAGCTGTGGGGACAATTTATTCCAGAGATCCACCTTCCCATCTCAGCCAGCATTAGGTACTGTCTCATTCTACTGTGTGAAGCAGAGAATGAGTAAGTTCCTCCCAGATCAGTGCATCTCCTATTTTGCCTTGTTAGCTTAGATTCCCTTGACTTGTCTGGGCTCTTCCTGAGCCATCTCAGCAACTGCCACTTGGTGACTGAATGGTTTTATCTTTTTGAGTCCCTTGGAGCCACTGAAGTTCTGCTTATTTAGCTGGTGTATTATTTCTATGACAGGTCTTTTCAATTTAGAAGAATTTTGAGAAAATTTGGAGTTCTGTTGAATGACTTGGGATACTGTCAAGTGAAAGGGAGCATGGAAATTAGTCTTTTGGAGCTCTGAATCATTGGGGTTCTACTGAACCATTTGGAACAGATGAACGGGGTGCTGAAGAAATCTCTACTGTGATTTATATAACCACAGAAAATACTGCCAGTACTGTCATGATGTCCCTAAGGAGAACTCTAGTTAACCAGTCTATTGTAACTTATTATGGGAAAAACTTAATTGGCCCAGAGAGTTCCGGAAAATAACTGGGCAGCAAATCCTTGCCCAATTACTTTCCTATTTTCTGAAACTTATCACACACTGAAATCACTGTTGCTGGCATGCCTGATTTAGTGCAGTTCTGAATGCAGGAGAGCATGTGGGAATGATTTCTGGACTATGTTAATATATAAGACCTTTTGCCTCTGTTTGTTTTCCTCTCCTTTAGAAAATAATTAACAGCTAACTATAGATTTGGGGAACTGCAGAAAACTGGCTATGTCGGACTTTACCAGAGATAGGCCTAACTCAAATATTAACAGAAATGTTAATTTTCAGCTTTCTTCCAGGTGGGATAGTTTGAGTTTGGTGCTTTCAAATGTTAATTCTGGAAACGGAGGCTGAGAAAAAAACCTGTTCCAAGATTCAAAAGATATAAATGCTCTTCTAAAACAATTATTTTAGAATCAACAAACATCTAAAATATTTATTTAAAAAACATTCACTGGGTGTAGTGGCACATGCCTTTAATCCCAGCACGCAGGAGGCAGAGGCAGGTGGATTTCTGAGTTCAAGGCCAGCCTGGTCTACAGAGTGAGTTCCAGGACAGCCAGGGCTACACAGAGAAGCCCTGTCACGAAAAACCAAAAAAACAAAACAAATCATTGGCACCAAGATAAAAGCCTCAGTAAGGGGCTGGAGAGATGGTTCAGTGGTTAAGAGCACTGACTGCTCTTCCAGAGGTCCTGAGTTCAAATCCCAGCAACCACATGGTGGCTCACAACCATCTGTAATGGAATCTGATGCCCTCTTCTGGTGTGTCTGAAGAGAGCAATAATATACATGAAATAAATAAATATATTTTTTAAAAAAAGCTTCAGTGAGCTATAAAATATATAGTATTGGTTATAGAGATTTCGAGTAAGATTTTCTTCCAAAACAGATTCTGCAAAGAAACTAAGTTTTGTTTATTTTCTAAGAGTGAAGACTAACAGAAAATTAGGCTATAAAAATGCCTGTGAGGTGGGTTAGCAGTTACTACCTAGTGCTTGATGGCAAACTTCACAACTGGAGTTCTATTCCCCACCTCAACCATAGGATAAAAGGAGAAAAACAACTCCCACAGATTGTCCTGAGCTTTATAAGTACTGTGTGCTCCCATACATGGATACAAATAATAAAAATTTTAATGCTTTTTTGCTAAATGCACAAAACATTTGTACTTCCTGACAGGGCAGTTGGAACATCACCTTTATAGAAACAAGAAGGGCATATGTACCCTGTCTATTCTACCTTACTTTTTTTAAAAAAGATTTATTTATTTATTATATGTAAGTACACTGTAGCTGTCCTCAGACACCCCAGAAGAAGGAGTCAGATCTTGTTAAGGATGGTTGTGAGCCACCATGTGGTTGCTGGGATTTGAACTCTGCACCTTTGGAAGAGCAGTCGGGTGCTCTTACCGGCTGAGCCATCTCCCCAGACCCTACCTTACTCTTGAGACCATCAGTCTAATGCTGCAGTGCCACAGGGTTCTGAAACTGTGTGTGTGTGTATGTGTGTGTGCTTGTATTACATGTACCATTATTATACATGCGTAGTTTCACATATGCATTCTTTTTAACAGTTGTTGTATATGAGTATGAATGTGTCACTCACTGTACATGTGGACATCAGAAAATAACCTCTGCTGGGCGTGGTGGTGCACGCCTTTAATCCCAGCACTCGGGAGGCAGAGGCAGGCGGATTTCTGAGTTTGAGGCCGGCCTGGTCTACAGAGTGAGTTCCAGGACAGCCAGGGCTACACAGAGAAACCCTGTCTGGCAGTTTTGGGCAGTTTTGGACTTTTTTAAATGGCAACTCATTCTTGTGCAGGTTGTAGCCATAGCCTGCCTCCTGTGGTAGCTGCCCCTTGTCTTTCTCTCAGTCTAGACTGTGCTGTAGGCTCCGCTGAGCTTTACTCTTCCTCTTGGTTTCTGGCTTTCTGTAAATCCGTGGGTAGATTTAGAGGCCTGATCAAATTCGAACTGGACTTTACACAAGTTTCCTTTTCTCTTTTTCTTTTTCTTTTTCTTTTTTTCTTTTTTTTTTCTCTTTCTCTTTCTCTTTCTCTTTCTCTTTCTCTCTCTCTCTCTCTCTCTCTCTCTCTCCTCTCTCTTTTCTCTTTCTCTTTCTCTTTCTCTTTCTCTTTCTCTTTCTCTTTCTCTTTCTCTTTCTCTTTCTCTTTCTCTTTCTCTTTTTCTCTTTCTCTTTCTCTTTCTCTTTCTCTTTCTCTTTCTCTTTCTCTTTCTCTTTCTCTTTTTCTTTTTCTTTTTCTTTTTCTT
>NC_034606.1:53758487-53761544 GCF_900095145.1 Mus pahari
ACAGGGTTTCTCTGTGTAGCCCTGGCAGTCCTGGAACTCACTCTGTAGACCAGGCTGGCCTTGAACTCAGAAATCCGCCTGCCTCTGCCTCCTGCGTGCTGGGATGTATGACTGTCTTAAGGGGGCATTTAATATGGGCCCTGATCCCTTCTCTGGCTTCTTTGTCTTTAGCACATATTTGACCAAATTAGGAGAGTTTTCTTCAGCACAAATGGTTGGGACATCCCCAATCAGCTGTTCTTTTAATTCCCCTTTAGGGGCTTGAGTCAGGCTCTGGGAGGGGAGGTTCTCACTTACGGGACAGGCGATAGTCAAAGCTTTGGTTGGGCTCCATACTTGTAGCATAGGTTTACCTCCTGAGCACAAAACAGTTGCTTGGAGTTTATTCAGAGAGTCTCTTTGCTGCAAGGGGAAACAGGTATTTGGGGATAAAGATGAAAGAATGCGTGACCATCCCCTTTTCCAGATTAACAGTCCATTTATCATTCATTTATATTTTCTGACTTCAGTTGTTGCTCCCCACACCTCCATTGTTTGATTGCTGAGGGGCCCCAGGGAATACCAAATGTGAAGGACTAGGAACTTTACAGATTGGCCTCCAATTGAAAAGATTACCATAGGCTCTGGGGGACTCAATTTGAAAGAGCCAGGGGCCCACTATTCCCCCCAAAGCTAAAACTGGAGTTGGCTGAGGAGGGCCCACCCATATCCACTGAGGGCATTCTTCTTTCGATGTCCCAATTCTTTGCCAAAAGCACACTGGTCTCTTTGCAGAAGCTTTCCTCTTTTTGTTGTATGTTGTTTGCCCAGGGGCAGGTGCATGTAGCATGGTCATTTTAGCCAGGTTTACTTTCCTTGTCAATAGCTCTTCTTTGCTGTCTCTATTTTGTTAAGCACTTTTGGGCTATTTTTAATAACTATGACCTATACTTCCCTGTAATTCATCCGTTTTCTGGATGTTCTTACTTCTATCTGGGCCAACTGGGCTACAAAGGTCAGGTTAATTGCCTTAAGATTTGCCAGGTCCTCCAGGTTTATGAGAGAAACACTGAGGGTGATTCCTTTGAGTGTTACATCTATCACTGTATTCAGGCTGTCTGCTTCAGTCCGTCCACTAAAGCCTGGTGGCACTCTCCAGGTGACCTACCTTCCTCTGTCCTGTAGTTCTAGTCAGGACCTAGTCAGCCACATCTGCCCTCTGTTCATTTGCTAGTGTATCCATTCTGGGGAGTGTTTTAGCTGCTTCATTCAAAATCTGTTCCCACTTTCCCATAGTAAAAGAGTACAAGGAATCTGTTGGCAATCATCCCAAGTAGGAAGATGGTTAAAGAAGACACTCAGTTACAGAGATTAAGGAGCCTCCGTCCATGCTGAAAGGGAGTCTGGTTCTTCCATTATAAAGATGGGTTGTAGAAAAAGAAACAGATATATTGGTTATTGTAGCAGGCGAGTACCTGGTATAGGGGAAGAATAGGCTGATGTCACCTCAGAGAGACCATAAGGAAGTTCCTAGTGGGTGTGGGGAGGGAAAAGTAGGGGTGGATAGGGTGAGCTGGTTAGTAGAGTAGGGGTAGAGAGGGGAGTAGAATGAGGTAGCTGGGATAAGGGTTGGGGTTGAAGTGGGGGCTGAGGGATGGGAGGTAATTGGGCATAAAGATGATTGTATAGGGGAAGGAAGGGGGGTCCTCCTGAGGGTCTTGTAAAACGGGTGTTCTGAGCTTCCTTTGAATTGGAAGGCCCTTTTTCTACTGACCAAGAAGTAGTCACCTTGCCCATTGTAGACCATACAAACATTCATCCATGGAGGTGGATTTGATGTTGCTTCTCTCCAGGGGAAGAAGTATATGATGCAGACAGGTGACCATAGTTGCTGAGGGCAGTGCCATGCCACTTGAGGATTGGACGTATCATTTGATCCCCAAAGTTGGTCACTCTAATTTACAGAGAGATGGAAACAGCCTTTGGTGATGGGATAATCATAATCTTCTTTGACTATAGAAGGATAAAGTTTTTAAAAAATGTTAAAGACACAGCTTAATGGAGTATTGGCTTACTAGTATTATTGGCCATTCTGTTCATCTGTCCAGTTACCCCATGTCCAGACCATGGAAGACACACAACAAAGAGACAGAAGAGACAAACAAAACAAGACATGGGGCCAAGCACCAGGTGGGCAGTTTAATGCCTCACTGGTGCCTTGGACAGGAGCTCTTGTACCTCATCAGACACCTCCCTATCCCTAGACGAGATCTTGGCAACACCAGACCAGAAACACGCCATAGAAATATCTGTGACTACCTAACTGTGACTCTTGATGGAGATTTCCACAGACAGGTTTCTTTTTTGCTATAGGCCTTTCATTGCAGTAGTCCACTGAACCTCGGGACCTTGGACTGTCTCAAGGTGCACACCCCCCACCCCCTAGGAAACAGTGCTTCAGTCCCAGAGGTTTGGGTCTGGAGGGAAGTGTCTGGTCAAAATTTGGGCTGGGCGGGGGTCTTAATCTTGCTAGGGCCTCCAAATGTTAATCCCACAGATGCAAGGAGAAAGACCACCAATCACAAATTATGACCAAATCAAAGTAAGTTTTATTCTGCACAGCAGAGCCTCTGTTTCCCCCTAAGATCAAGAGATTAACCTGAAACTAATTTCTCAAGACTGAAAGGACAAAACTGTAGGGTAGGGGTTTTTGTAAGCAAGCGTAGTTTCAGAAGCAAGATCAGTAGTTAAGGAAGTAAGTTTTACAGTAAACAGAAGCCTAACTGAACGATGGCTCTTGGTTACAAAATGGAATCAGGCTGGTTTCTTACCACACCTCCCTCCATTGGTTTGGGACTTTGCTTAGCAGGAGTATATATATGTTAGAGCTTGGGATCAGAGAGACACTGAGAGATTGGGATCCCACAATCTCATCCAAGGGTACTTAAATGATCTAAGGACTTCCTGTAGGTCTCACTTCTTAAAGGCCCACTGCACCTCCCAGTCCTGCTACTCTGGGGACCTGTAGAGCAGCGTTTAAACCAAGCCAGGCTTTTTTTTTTTTTTTTTTTTTTTTAA
>NC_034606.1:53762324-53767506 GCF_900095145.1 Mus pahari
ACCTTCAGAAGAGAAGTCGGGTGCTCTTACCCACTGAGCCATCTCACCAGCCCCAGGCTTTTTTTTTTTAAATTATTTATTTTAATTTTATGTCCATTGTTTATTTGACTACATGTATGTCTGTGTGAGGATGTTGGATCCCCTGTAATAGGAGTTACAGACAGTTTTGAGCTGCCATGTGGTGCTGGGAATTGAACCCAGGTCCTCTGAAAAAGCAGCTAGTGCTTTTAACCACTGAACCATCTCTCCAGCCCACACAGTGACTTTATAAACTTAAACATTTTTGTATGTTGATGTGTTGCTTATTTGTGTTCAGATTGTCTCTCTGGACAATGGGAACCTTTGCAAGAATCGTCTAGATGGCTTTGGTAAAGACCTCACACACTATTAAAGGTTCCTTGCTCTCTGTCATGCCAAGTTGTTCTGGGCTCATCCTGTTATTTCTCCAGCTCCAAACCTAAAAAGCCATTTCCTCATCTCCGGATTCTGTTAATAACTTTTAAGAGATGATTTTAAACTACAGTCCAGGCTGAATATGAGAGATACCATGCTGTGAGCAGTTGTCAGGCCTTTGTAGTGAACAGAACCAGTATAAAAAGTGTTGAGAGAACAAAGGGTATGTCCAAGCTTCACTGCTTCTATTTCCTTTTTACACTGAGAATTCCACTCCTTGGGAGCAGAGGTGATGAGAAGAGTAGATCTGGTAATTACTCAGATTATGTTGCAGTGCTTTATGACTTTCGACACTTTCAGTTACTCCCTAAGTCCCACAGAAGAGAAAATGTGCTCTTTTGCCTGTCTGAGTCTGGCTAATTCCACTTAGCATGATGATCTC
This sequence comes from Mus pahari, assembly GCF_900095145.1. Classification (NCBI taxonomy): domain Eukaryota; kingdom Metazoa; phylum Chordata; class Mammalia; order Rodentia; family Muridae; genus Mus; species Mus pahari. The sequence goes on from NC_034606.1 coordinate 53,763,160, forward strand.
CAGATTCAGCCCCTTTTTCCTGCAAATAACATTTTGTTGTTTTTTTTTTAAGATTTATTAATTTATTTCACATATGCGTGTACACTGTTGCAGTCTTCAGACACACCAGAAGAGGTGTGTCAGATGCCCATTACAGATGGTTGCTAGAAATTGAACTGAGGACCTCTGGAAGAGCAGTCAGTGCTCTTAGAGTTAGCCATCTCTCCAGCCCCATTTTGTTGTTCTTAATAAAACTCTATTGTGTTTATGTAGTACATTCTGTCTATCTTATTGGTAGCTGTGGTGGTTTGAATATGCTTGGCCCAGGGAGTGGCATTATTAGGAAGTGTATGACCTTGTTGGAGGAGGTGTGTCACTTTGGGGGTGGGCTTTGAGACCCTTCTCCTAAATCCATGGAGGCCAGGCTTCTCCTGCTTGCCTTCAGAACAAGATGTAAAACTCTCTGCTCCTCCAGTGCCATGTCTGCCTGGATGCTACCATACTTGTTGCTATGATGATAATAGACTGAACCTCAGAACCTGTAAGCTAGCCCCAATTAAATGTCCTTTAAAAGAGGTGCCTTGGTCATGGTGTCTCTTAGCAATGGAAACCCTAACTAAGACAGTGGCCTTCCTGGCTGTCTCCATGACTTGGTTGTGAACAGTGCTGTGATAACACTGTTGTACAGGTATCTCTGAGGTCAGCTCACTTAGGCGAGCCTTCTAGCACAGAAGCCATGCCACAGTTAACACATTAACCAGAAGCCCAAAAGCAAAACCCAGGCATTTAGAGACTTTCCCAGAAGTGGGGACTTTGATGGATTGATGAGGTCTTTATTTTCAGGCGGTGCTGTCTGCCAGCGTTACAGCTGGATGGTACTTCCACGTGGAGCCAATTGTGCTAAGCTCTGGGGCCCTGGTTACGTTGTTGCCACATGCCAGTGTTAGCTTTGGCTGCTTTGCTTTTACATTTGTTTATTTTGTGTTGAGGGTGTATGTGCCAGAAGGTGTGTTTGTGGGGGTGGGAGCAGGTACAGGACAGCTTGGAGGTACAGGACAGCTTGGAAGAAGAATTGGTTCTCTCTCCTGTGTGGGGGTGGGGGCAGGTACAGGATAGCTTGGAAGAAGAATTGGTTCTTTCTCCTGTGTGGATTCTAGGGAGCAAACCTGAATCACCGGTCTTGGCAGCAAGTGCCTTTACCCACTCAGCAGTCCTTGTGTTGCTTTTTAAACTGTTCCACAAACATATATTCTCCTTTGGATTTCAGTCTTGAGTTATTCTGTGAATTATTATTTCATAAGAACATTTGGAACTCTTATCTTTACATATTCTACTTGAAAGGTAGAATGAATTGATTTCAAGGAATGTAGGATTTAAAGTAACACTGTGTGGTGCCTCTGGTAAACTGAAGGGTAAGACGGGCCTGGAGAGATGGCTCAGCAGGTATGAGTTCTTGTTCTTGCAGAAAGCCCCGGATCAGTTCCTGTTCACAACCTTCTGTTAGTGCAGTTCAAAGGGATCTTACATACTCTTCTGGCCTCTATAGGGTCTCTGTATGTGTGGTGCACAGATATACCTGTGTGCAAAACACTCATACATGTAACAGGGTCTAACTATGCACTGTGATTAACCCTAAACTTACTGTGTTAACCAGGCAGGCCTCAAACTCAAAACTCCTCTTGTCCCTGCCTCCTTAATGTTGGGATTGAAGGCATCTGCCATCACACCCAGCAAAAATAAAAAAAACTTTGTTGTTTGTGGTGGCACATACCTCTAATGTCAGCATTTAAGAGACAGAGGTATGTGACTTTCTTGGAGTTCAAGGCAAGCCTAATCTACATAATGAGTTTCAGATCTGCCAGAGATACATGATGTCTCAACATTAAATAAATAATAAACCTTAAGGAAAAAAATGGGGTGGGGGGCTGCAATTGGAATGTAAAGTGAATAATAATGGAAAAACGCAAAGAAGGTTGTAAATTCCTTGTGAAATTCTTTTAGTGTCACCACTGCTCCTCATTCATATTCCCTACTCCTTTAGTGGTAGAACACTGGAATTTAAATTTACATCTTTTGGGGGTTTTGTTTTGTTTTTATGTGACTGGATTACAAAATGTCACTAGCAAGGTTTTTGACTTTAGCTTTCTATCATGGAAATTTTTCTCCTATATATTTAGGCTGATCCCTGAGATAAAATATTTTGAATATACAGTTCATTCAGTTCCATGCTTAATTTGATATCCTGTGTTACAGGAAATGAAGGACTGTGTGTACCCTCAGGATGGTGGGGCTCCTGTCTTGGAGAAGAGGAAGAAGTCTGTGCTGCATGCATTGGTGTATACAGTCTGTGCTGCATGCATTGGTGTATACAACAAGAAGTATTTGGTTGCAGTATTCCTTCAGAACAGCACTCCATGCCCTGTGACAGTGTGCTTGTGTGAGCAACATACTTGGCTTTCCAGTGACATTCATGGTCAGCCATAGTAAACAGCCTAGAAAATGAGATTATGAAAAAGTGAATAAAATCTACTTAAGGGTTCACAAGTGGACATTATAAGCAGTTTTTATTAACCTAAGATGTCAGAATGATAAAGCAACCAGGATAATTATGGTTGGTCATGGAGGATAAGCAAGAAACTTGTCCCGAGGGGGACAGTGATTTTGTTTCTGACAAAGTAAATTTCAAAACAGAGGAGGAAGATGATGATCAAATTCCTTGTCGCAGTTTGGAACAAGTGGACTTTAAAAGTGAGTCAGAGGATATGAGACAGACCGACAGTGGCGATGAACAGGCAGAAATCAGGGCAGCAAGCTGTGCCTGTCAGCCCTCTGGGAAATTTTTACCTGCCGAGAGTGAGGATGACTATGGGTCACTCTTCTCCCAGTATAGTAGCACACTGTACAACGTAGCCATGGAAGCTGTGACCCAGAGCCTTCTTTCCAGTCGACACATAAGCTCCCGGAAGAAGTCTCCAGCCTGGAAGCATTTCTTCATTTCCCCTCGAGACAGCACTAAGGCAATCTGCACATACTGTATGAAAGAGTTCAGCAGGGGCAAGAATGAAAAAGACCTGAGTACAAGTTGCCTCATGAGACATGTGAGGCGGGCACACCCCACCAAGCTCATTCAAGAAAATGGAAGTCTATCAGCAGGGTCCTCCTTTTCCCCTCCCTCTCTTTTGCTTCCACCCCAGCCTGCAGAGGTGGGAGACCTGAGCACTGTGCTCTCNTCTNTCAGACTTGTCCAGAAAATGGCTCCNGAGAGCCCATCCCCTGACCAAATAGTGGAAGAGTCTGTGACTGGAGNCTCTTCTGAAGAGGTGTCCTCCGATGTGTCTGTCACTGAGAAGTACAGCAGAGAGGAGGCCTTGGCAGGCTCCTCCCCCAACCTCTCCATGCTCCATTATGACGACACTTCAGAAACCATGGCAGACAGAAACCTTTCCCTTCCCAAAAGCACATCTGGGTCCAGGAGGAGGTCAGCCGTCTGGAAGCACTTCTACTTGTCACCCCTCGATAGCTCCAAGGCTGTCTGTGTCCACTGTATGAATGAGTTCAGTAGAGGGAAGAACGGGAAGGACCTGGGCACAAGCTGCCTCATCAGGCACATGTGGAGAGCACATCGCTCCATTGTACTGCAGGAGAATGGGGGCAACACAGGCATCCCACCATTGTACCCTATGCCCCCTACCCTGCTGCCTGCCCTGCTGCCCCCAGAAGGGGATCTCAACTCCGCATCATTGGCTCCAGGCAAACAAGTCAAAGAGTCGCCTTCTGCCTCCTCATCCCCAGACAGGCTTCCTGAGGACCTGTCATCACACACTAATCCTGGGGATGTTTCCCGGGAAGATGCGTCCATGTTGTCATCCTCTGATGACTTGGGGGAGGCCTCTGTAGTGTCCTCTCCAGAGAAGCAGCCAGCAGACATGGTAAATCCTAGGTTTGAATCAGGCACCGTCTTCCAGCAGAATAAGAAGGTGATGAGAAGACTGAAGTCGGAAGTCTGGCATCACTTTTCCCTGGCCCCCATGGACAGTCTCAAAGCAGTGTGCCGGTACTGTAGCTGCGTTATTAGTCGGGGGAAGAAAGGAGATGTTGGCACCAGTTGTTTGATGCGACACCTGTACAGACGCCACCCTGAGGTGGTTGGGAACCAGAAGGACTTTCTGGGTGCAAGTTTGGCAAACTCTCCATATGCCACTTTGGCTTCTGCAGAAAGCTCCTCCAAATTAACTGACTTGCCAGCAGTGGTAAGAAAAAACCATCANGGTGTGTTTCCTACTAATAGCAAGAAGACCTCAAAGCTGTGGAATCACTTTTCTATTTGTTCAGCAGACTCAACAAAGGTGGTGTGCCTGCACTGTGGCC
>NC_034606.1:53770818-53771842 GCF_900095145.1 Mus pahari
AAGAAGAAGAAGAAAAAGAAGAAGAAGAAATGTCAATATAGTCACAGGTAGGACCCTGGGGAGTAGAAGCAGTATTCCTAACAGTTCCATTTTTGATGATGGTAATGATGGTTAGAACTTACTAGCATCTCTGCATATCCAGCTTATCCTTTCTTACCTGATGCCTGTGCTTTTACCCCCTGGGCACCAGCCAATTTCTGGAGAGCACTGGAACACTTGACCTGGACTCAAGTTTCACATCTACACAGTGCTCTATCCCTAGCCAGCACTCCTGACATAGGAAGGGTTAGTTGTTGTAGACAGGAGCAAGGAAATGATAGTTGAGCCGATTTTGCTGAGCCCTATCCACAGCACTTGCTATGTTTCTTTCCTTTGCTTTCAGTTTTTCTTTTTGAGGCAGGATCGCATGTAGCCCAGACTGGCTGCCAATTCACTGTGTAGTCAAGGATGAGAATAAACTTGTAATTCTTCCTCTGCCTCCCAGGTGCTGGGATGACAGGGTATGTTACTGTGCTTGCTTTTATGCATTGCTGAAAATAGAGCCAATAGTTTGGTACATGCTAGGCAACTTAACTACTTACATCCCCAGCCCCTCACCTGCCATTCTATCCCTGTAAGTTTTCAGCATCACAGTACCATAATCTAGTTTAAATGCTCAAGTCACAGGATAAAAAGATTTTTAAAAAATGTGCTTGTTTGTCTCAGCAGAAATATTACAACTGACATTGGAAGCACCATTACTCTGTGCCACGGACTACCCCACTCGGGTAAGGGGGTCCCTGGAATAAGGGTTCTCAAAGCTAGGTAGGTAAGGTTTTGGCAGTAACCAACAGAATCAAACACAAAGGCAGTTTGAGTGTATTTTGCAGCTCTCAAGCAGGGGGAAAGATACATTAAAAGAACAAATATTACAACTCTTAGAAAATGTGTTCAGGGCTGGTGAGATGGCTCAGTGGGTAAGAGCACCCGACTGCTCTTCCGAAGGTCCGGAGTTCAAATCCCAGCAACCACATGGTGGCTCACA
>NC_034606.1:53772407-53779940 GCF_900095145.1 Mus pahari
GATGGTTTCTTACCCATTATTCTCGCTTAAGATCTTGGCTTAGAGCCGGGTGTGGTGGCGCACGCCTTTAATCCCAGCACTCAGGAGGCAGAGGCATACGGATTTCTGAGTTCGAGGCCAGCCAGGGCTACAAAGTGAGTTCCAGGACAGCCAAGGCTATACAGAGAAACCCTGTCTCAAAAACAAACCCAAAAAAAAAAAAAAAATCTTGGCTTAGGCTACCAGCAACATGTAAGTAAGAACAGGAATAGGAGAAAACAAAACATAGATTGCCATGAGAACTATGGCTCAATATTTTGCTCTGGCCAAGAGTTCCACAACCGGCTCCAGGAGACCTCCTTCTTTTGAAGTCTACCGCCTCAGTCTGTGGAACTTGTCACACAGATTCCACTGGGGTTGGTGTGGCCACTCTTAATATTCTGTGATGAATGTATTTTGATACCTGGCACCCTCAGCACTAAGGACACACAGCTGAGCTATCTCTGTCCTCAGTTACTGGTAGCCCTGCAAGAGAACAGGCCTAGTGCTGGTTATCAGTTCTCATGGCATAGCCTTAACACAGACAGGTATTTGGGTGGTAGATTGTAGGTATATTGAGAATAAGTGTGTTCATTCTCCATCATCCTATCTTGACTTACCTTCTGAGTTGTTTGTTTTCCTGCCTCCAGATGACATTTTGGGCAGGTTGTTCCTGAATTCTTCTGTCTACCTGGAGTGAGTGTCCTAGTTAGGGTTACTATTACTGTGATAAACACCATGACCAAATTAGGGGGAAAGGGCTTATTTGACTTATTGTAGTCCATCATTGAAGGAAGTCTGGACAGAAACATAAGCAATGCAGAAATCTGGAGGCAGGAACTAATGCAGAGGCCAGGAAGTGGTACTGCTTACTGGCTTGTTTCTCTGGATTTGCTCAGTCCACTTTCTTATAGAACCCAGGACCACCAGCCCAGGGATGGTACCACTCACAATGGGCTGGGCTCTTCCTGATCAATCACTAAGAAAAGGCCTTGCGGCCTGATCTTTTTTGGACAGGGCTTCTCTGTGTAGCCCTGGCTGTCCTGGATTCACTCATATCTGCTTGCCTCTGCCTCTCCAATGCTGGAATTCAAGCTATGTCATGTCACCACCACCACTGGCTTTTATAGCCTGATTTACAGAGGCATTTTTCTCCACTGAGTTTTCCTCCTTTCAGATGACTCTAGCTTATGTCAAGTTGACATAAAACTAGCCAGCACAGTAAGTACATGTGACATCTTCCATAAAGATGGTTCTACAGGTTAAATACATGAGCATCATCTATATAGAAAGATTCTAAGATTGGTAATCTGTCTGTTCCCAGCCTTCTGTGTGGATAACAGGTATGTGTCCCTTCCTTTGAAAGAACAACTCTGTGTTTCTTTCTGGTTTGCCCAGGAGTTAAGTAAACAAGATCCTGCCCAGCCCACAAGCTGAATGTGGCTCATGGCACACTCAAAGGGTACTTGTAACTTGAACTGAAGATTTGATAAACTGATCTTCCACTTGCCTAATTCATGGCTAATTCACAGCACCAGACTGAATGACACTCAGCTACAATGTAATTAACATCTCCCCCTTCTGTGCTGCAGATTTCAATATCAAAGACCCCCCCTAAAATGCTCATTGTCATTTTAATATTTTTTACTGTATTAATACTATTCTCATTTTTTATTTAAAGAGTCTTTTTAATCATACATTTTCCTTTATTATATCATCAGTTCTTCTCTTGATCTTTTCCTCACGTTTTTTATAGCTTGCTTTCCTTCCCGTGTCACATTTCTTTTAAATTATTATTTTATTTATTTATTTATTTATTATATGTAAGTACACTGTAGCTGTCTTCAGACACTCCAGAAGAGGGCGTCAGATCTTGTTAAGGATGGTTGTAAGCCACCATGTGGTTGCTGGGATTTGAACTCTGCACCTTTGGAAGAGCAGTTGGGTGTTCTTACCTGCTGAGCCATCTCACCAGCCCTCTTTTAAATTATTATTAGCTTACTTTTTAACTTAATCATCTTTTTCTACATTATTTTTTACCTTTTCATTTTTGTGGCTATTGGTATATTTTCCCACAATTGATTTTTATTGTTTCTATATCTGGTTTGGTTTGGTACTGTTGCTGTTACAGTAATTAGTTTCCCCTCAGTGCTACTGACAACTGAGCCTCAAGAGAAAGCTGCTGCTAATGAGGAGGACTCTCAAGCGAAACTGGAAGAGAGAGAGCTGTCTATCCTAAGGGACATGAACTGTAGCAGATAAACATGAGATGCGTGGAAAACAAAGGTAGCATGACTCCTCCAAATGATTAGAACTCTTCAATAACCAAGACCAAAGACACGGAGATGTTAAAATGCCAGACAAATGGTTCAAAACAGCATTTCAAATGACAGCCCAAGGGGATAAATGAAGTCAACTCAGAACTGGACAACAAAAGCAGCATGAACGAGAAATTCAACAATGAAGTTGAGTATTTGGAAAAGTAAGCAAAAACTAGAATTGAAATCAGGAAATAATGTTTTAAATGGAACTCAGTAATGATCTAGATTAAACAAAAAAAAAATATATCAAGGACTAAAAGCTGAGGAGATTAGGAATTTAGACATACATGAATATGACCACAACTCTAAGGGGAGGGGACATGGATCAAGAGCTCAAACCTAAGAATTGATGATGTAGAAGAGGAACAAAAATAGAAACAAAAGGCATAGGAAATTTATTCAATGAAATTATGCCAGAGAAAAGAGAGCTAAAGAAAGTAAAAAGAATGTTATACTAGAAATTCCCCCAAATCTAAGGAAAAAATAGAGACATTCAAGTGGATTTAGAACCCCAACTAGACATGACCAAAACAACAAGGAAAATCCCTCAATGACACACTACAGTTAAAATTCTAAGACTACAGAGCTAAGAAATAACAGATTGCAGGAGGCAAAGACATCAGAATATCAGACCTCACCAGAATCCTAAAAACCAAGAATATATGTGATTATTTCAGTTCCTGAGGATAAATAGCTTGGAAGTAAGACTTACAGTAAGTCAATGGAGAAATTAAGCACTCCCAAGATAATCACAAGTTAAAAATTTTTTGGCTACTAAGCTAAGATGGCAGATGCTACTTAACGGAATCCTAAACATAGGGGAAGAAAAAGTTGGTCACAGACAGTAGAGCCCAGGAAAGAATAAGCTTCATGAGTGTAAATGAGAAGTAAAAAGAATCAAGCCCATTTCAGTAAGGAAGCAAAACACTAAGGCGAATAAAGAGAAGGGAAACAGTATTCAAACAAGGAGCCCACCAAATCACTAATACTAAAGACTGCTTAATAAATATAAATGGACTTACATCTCCCATTAAAAAAAATACAGACTAGGGCTAGAGGATATAGCTCAGTTGGTGATTGCCTAGCACATAAAATGTTCTGGGTTCAAACATTACAGAAACCCACTGTGATACATGTATGTAATCCAGTACTTGGGAAGTAGAGGCAAGATCAGAAGTTCATGTTACCCTACAGCTACATAGTTTGAGGGCATCCTGGTTTATATGCAAGCCTGTTTCAAACAAAAGACTAGCTGATTAGATTCAAAAATAAAAACAAACAAACAAAAGATCTGGGCTGAAGAGATGGCTTGGTGGTTAAGAGTACTGTCTGCTCTTCCAAAGATCCCGAGCTCAATTCCCAGATGGTTCACAGCCATCTGTAATGGAATCTAATGCCCTCTTCTGTCTTGCAGGCGTACATACAAATAGAATATTAAGAAAAAAGAAAGAAGAAAAAGACAAAAAGAAAAAAAAAAGATTAACTCTTGATTGTTTAAAAGAAATTCACTGCCAAAGACAAAGAATATATAGGGAATTATATACTAAGGAAATGGAAGCCAAAATTAGGAAGAATTATAATTCAGACAAGAGTAGACTTTAGAAATGTATAAAGTTTGTACATATTAAACAGTCCATCAAAAAAGAAGTACATATATACCAAATATTGATATATCCAATTTCTTAAAATTTATTGGCTATAAAGGGACATATGGGCTCAGATAACAAACATTGGTGATATACTACCCTAATAGATCTTCTACATATGAAAATTGAGGATTTTATAGGATTAGATCAGAATACAAAATAAATTGACAGACAAATGCAGAATATTCTAGTAGATCAATGGCTATAGAATACATACTAGAAATGGCTGCCCATGGATCTTTTAAATTTTTTTTTAAAAGATGTATTTATTATTATATCTAAGTACATTGTGGCTGTCGTCAGACACTCCAGAAGAGGGCATCAGTTGTGAGCCACCATGTGGTTGCTAGGATTTGAACTCAGGACCTTCGGAAGAGGAGTCAGTGCTCTTAACCACTGAGCAATCTCTCTAGCCCCCAGATCTTTTTAATTTTATTTTCTTTGTTTATCGTTGTTTTGAGACAGGTTCTCACTATCTAGCTCTGCCTGTTCCAGAACTCACTATGAAGACAAAGCTGGCCTCAAAACTCACAGAGATCTACCTGCCTTTCTCCAAGTGTTAGGATTAAAAGCTTGTACCACTATTATTAAATTTTTGAAGGATTTTATTGCATTTATTTATTTTGTGTATGTGTATGAGTTCACATGTGCTCTGGTATACCCATTTAAGTGGATTTCTGAGTTCGAGGCCAGCCTGGTCTACAAAGTGAGTTCCAGGACAGCCAGGGTTATACAGAAAAACCCTGTCTCGAAAAACCAACCAAACAAACAAACAAACAAAAAGGGAAACCACAAATCAGTAGATGCAAGAAAAAGCAGGCTTCAAGGTAGAAACAAATAGCAATGTAAAAGATCAAGACAACACACCAGAAACAATGAAGAGAATGCAGACAACAATGCAAAGGATCAATGGAACATGAGAGACAATGCAAAGAATTAATGAAACAAAGCAGAGTTTTTGAGTTTTTAAAAAGACAAAGTTGTGAAGCCTTTAGCTAAATAAACAGAAGTTAACAAGCCCCATATTAAAATTAGAAAGGAAAAGGGTACATTATGACATACAATACTGAGTTCCAGAGGATCATTTAAAAATACTTTTAAAAGCCGGGCATGGTGGCGCACACCTTTAATCCCAGCACTTGGGAGGCAGAGGCAGGCGGATTTCTGAGTTTGAGGCCAGCCTGGTCTACAAAGTGAGTTCCAGGACAGCCAGGGCTATACAGAGAAACCCTGTCTCAACCTCCNCCCCCCCCCCCCAAAAAAAATACTTTTGAGAATTTACAATTAGGATCTCTGGAAGAACTAGGTAAATTTCTAGGCACATGACCTACCAAAATTTGACCAAAAGGGAATGAACAGCTTAAAGACATCTCTAATGAGAAATGCAACTATAATAGTATAAGAATCTCCTTATTGTCCTGGAAGGATGAGAGGACTCTGTGGGTTGCTATATATATGAATTGTAGTTTGAATATGCTTGGCCCAAGGAGTGTCACTATTAGGAGGTGTGGCCCTGTTGGAGGAAACATGTCACTGTGGAGGTGGGCTTTGAGACCCTCCTCCTAGCCATGTGGGAGTCAGTCTTATACTAACTAGCTGCCTTTGGAACAAGAGGTAGAACTTAGCTCCTCCAGTGCCATGCCTGCCTGGACACTGCCATGCTTACCACCATAATGATAATGGACTGAACCTCTGAACCTGTAAACCAGCCCCAATTAAATGTCTTTTATAAGAGTTGCCATGTCATGGTGTCTCTTCACAGCAGTGAAACCCCAACTAAGATAAAAGTGTAAGGACTTAAGTTTGAATTTCCAGACATACATAAAAGATGGACCCAGCAGTTTACATATAATCCCAGCACTCCTACAGAGAAATGGGAGGCAGACAAGAAAGTCCTTTAAGCTTTTCAAGCAGCTGGTCTGTTATACATTAACAGCAAACCATAAAGAGATGATGCTTCAAACAAGGTAGAAGGCAAGGTTGTCCTTTGACCTCTACACATGCATTGTGATGTACATGCACCTGCACTACCTACCATACATACATGAAAACACACACACACACACACACACACACACACACACAATCTCGCATACCAGAGAAAAGTCCAGGATTGATTGCTGAATTCTATGACGAGTTTCAAGAATTATCAATACTTCTCAAAGGAGTAGAAAGGGAAAGAAATCTTCCAAACTTAATTTTAAAATCCAGTACCAAAACTTCTGAATGAATTACTTGGAACTAAATTCAACACATTTAAGATCAAATAGCAGTGGTGGCTCATGAGTTTAATCCCAGCACTTGGGAGGCAGAGGCAGAGGCAGGTGGATCTCTGAGTTCGAGGGCAGCCTGGTCTACAGAATGAGTTCCAGGACAGGCAGGGCTACACAGAGAAACCCTGCCTCAAAAAAATATAAATAAAATAAAAATCATATACCACAATACAGTTGGCTTCACTCCATGACTACCAAAATTATTCAAAATATCCAAATCAGTAAATTTTATTATGATAACTATTCTTGATTAACTTGACTATATTTGGAATGAACTACAATCCAGAAATGGAGGGCGCACTTGTGATCTTAAGGAGTGATGACAACATGCTTTCTATTCAGATCCTTCACTGGCATTGGAGCCTACTTTGTCAGAATTCCAGCAAATACCAGGTGAATCACCCAACCTTGTGGCACTGAACAGCTACTAGAGTCTTGACTTTTCCCTTCACAGCTAGCCATTGTTGGATTAATTGGGCTGTAGCCTATAAATCATTCCAATAAATTCCAGCGTGTGTGTGTGTGTGTGTGTGTGTGTGTGTGTGTGTGTGTGTGTGTGTGTGGAGTCATTCCATAAGTCCTGTAACTCTAGAGAACCCTAATACAGTTATATAGTACCCTAAGTATGATCAAGGATAAAAACCATGGGCTCAGGGCTGGGGATGTTCAGTTGTCAGGAGTGTTTGTCTAGTGTCTTAGTGTTTTATTGCTATGAAGAGACCACATATCCATGGCAATTCATTAAAAAAAGAAAACACTTAGGGGCTTACAGATTCAGAGGGCCAATCCATTATTGTCCCAGCGGTAAGCATGTGGCACAAATGGCACTAGAGCATTAGATTAGAACTATATTCTGGGGGCTGGCGAGATGGCTCAGCGGCTAAGAGCACTGACTGCTCTTCCGAAGGTCCTGAGTTCAAATCCCAGCAACCACATGGTGGCTAACAGCCACCCATAAGGAGATCTGACACCCTCTTCTGACGCATCTGAAGACAGCTACAGTGTACTTATGTATAATAATAAATCTTTAAAAAAAAAACTATATTCTAGTTCACAGACAGAGAGAGTGGTTCTGGAAAGTCCACCCCCATTGACACTTTCTCTAAGAAGACCATACCTCCTTAGTCCTTCTCAAGCAGTGCTAATCCCTGGTTGACCAAACATTCAAATATATGAGCCTATGTGGGCCATTTTTTATTCAAACCACCACACCTAACATACACAAAATCCTGGGATTGGTCCCCCAAACCACACACACACACACACACACACACA
>NC_034606.1:53780450-53800934 GCF_900095145.1 Mus pahari
TGTGAAGAGACACCACAACCAAGGCAACTCTTATAAAAGAAAGCATTGAATTGGGGGCTTGCTTAGAGTTCCATTATCATCATGGCAGGAAGAATGGCAGCATGCATTGTGCTGATGAAGTAGCCATTATCTACATCCTAATCTGGTGGCAGAGAGAGAGGCAGGGGAAGGTGAACCTGGACCTGCCATGGCCTTTCAAAACCTCAAAGCCCACCCCCTTTGAAGCACTTCTTCAAAAGGCCACACCTCCTAATCCTTCTAATCTGTGTGATAAAGAAAAGAAAAGCAACAAGGTCCTGGCACAAAACCAAACATACCAGTTGGGGAATAGAGAACCCAGAAATAAACCAACACAGCTACAACCACCCAACTTCTGAGAAAGCTGCCTCTTTGATAAATAATGCTGGGGAAATGGGGTAGTCACAGGTAGAAAACTAAAACTGGATCTTTTTCTTGCACCCTCAACTTAAGGAAAGAAAAGAAAAAAGAAATCAACTCATCATGGAACACAAAACCTTAATGTAAGACCAGAAACACTGAAAACTGCTAGAGGAAACCAGGAAAAATACTTCAAAATATAGGCACGTGCATGTCCAAGGATCTTCTGAAAACTACTCCAGGAGGCCAGGAAACAATGGCAAGAACTGTGAATGGGTTTGCACAAAATGAAAGAGCTTCTGTACTGCAAGTAACCGGCAGAATGACAGGACACCTACAGAAGAGTAATATCCAAACAAAACCAACCAAAAACCAAATAGTTCAATAGGTGGAATGGGCAAATTAGGCATTCCCAAGTAAAGAGTCAAAGGAGCAAGAAGTAGATGCAAATCAAACCACACTCAGGCTCCATCTCCCCCCAGTCAGAATTGGCTACCCTCAAGACAAGAACAAGTACTGGCCTGGATGTAGTGGGAGGGGGAAGTGACCTTCATACAGGGCTGGGCTGCTGGCAAAGCAAACGTGTGTGGCTACTCTCCTAGTTGCTTCTCTGTCACTGTGATAAAAACACTGACCGAAAGCAAGTTGGGGGGGAGGATATATTTGGTTCACAGATTACAGTCCATCTTGGCAGGAAGATGGGGCAGGAACTCAATGCAGGAATTGATGCAGAAACCACGGAGAGGTGCTCCTCACTGGCTTGCTCAGCTTGTTTTCTTGCTTTTTGCTTTTTTAAAGATTTATTTTATTTATATGAATACACTATTGCTGTCTTCAGACACACCAGAAGAGGGCGTCAGATCCCATTATAGATGGTTGTGATCCACCATGTGGTTGCTAGGACTTGAACTCAGGACCTCTGGAGGAGCAGTCGGTGATCTTAACCACTGAGCCATCTCTCTATCTCCAGTCCAGCTTGTTTTCAAAGACAGCCCAGGACCACTTGCCCAGCAGTGGCACTGTCCACAGTGGACTGGGGTCCCCCACATCAACTTTCTTTTCTTCTTTCTTTCTTTCTTTCTTTTTTTTTTTTTTTTTTGTTTGTTTTTTGGTTTTGCTTTCTTTTTCTTTTCTTTTTTTCCTTTTTATTTTTTATTTTTTTAAATTTTTTTCTTTCTTTCTTTCTTTCTTTCTTTCTTTCTTTCTTTCTTTCTTTCTTTCTTTCTTTCTTTCTTTCTTTTTCTTTCTTTTGGTTTCTCAAGACAGGGTTTCTTTGTGTAGCCCTGGCTGTCCTGGAACTCACTCTGTAGACCAGGCTGACCTCGAACTCAGAGATCTGCCTGCCTCTGCCTCCCAAGTGCTGGGATTAAGGGCGTGTGCCACTACTGCCCGGCTTGTTTTGTTTTTCAAGACAGGGTTTCTCTGTATAGCCCTGGCTATCTTGGAACTTGCTCTGTAGACCAGGCTGGCCTCCAACTTACAGAGATCTTCCTAAATGCTGGGATAAAATGCATGATTCACCATCCCCTGGCCCATCCCACATCAATTTTCAATCAAGACAGTGCTGCACAGGCCAATCTGATTGAGGCAATTCCGCAAATGAGATTTCCAAAGTATAGTTTGTTTAGAACTTGAAACATTTAACTAGCTCAGTGGACTCCTTGTCTGCTTGGCATAGAAACACATCACTATTAAGCCATAACACTTCCTTTCTTGTTTATCCCCAAGATCACATATTACTATCACAATATACGAAATTGCATTAACTTTAATTTAGAGTCCCAAGGTCTGAGTCTAGAGATACCATTCTGGACTTAAGAGCAAGTACTGCTCTTCCAGAGAACCTGAGTTCAATTTTCAGCACCTAAATCAGGTGGCTCACAACCTGTCTGTAATTTAGTTTCAGAGGGTCCAATACTTCCAAGTTCTGAGGACACTTGCAAATACGTACACATACCCACATACAGGTAAACACACACATACACACACACACTATTTCAAAACCTACAGTCTCTTAAAATTTCAACACTTTAAAAGTCCAAGGCGTCTAAGAATCCACAGTCTTAACTGTAGGTACTGTAAGTAAATACGAGTTTCTACAATCAAAGTCAGGCAAAACCAGATCCCAGCTCCAACAGTGAATTGCTTAGTGTCCAATGTCGTAGACTTACTCACGGTTTTCTGGACTCCAAAGGCGTCCCGCAGTTCCACTTCTCCAGATCTGCCATCCATGCACACCCACTACTCAGGTCTGCCATCTCCTACTCCCTGCCGCTTATAGCGCCCAAGTGGGCTGGGCTCTCCCACCAATCAGTAATCAGTAAAATGCCCCACAGGATTGCCTATGGACCAAGCTAGTGGAGGCAGTTCCTCAGTTAAAGGTCTGTCCTCACAGGTGCCTATAATTTGTGTTACATTGACCAGCCATTATGGAAACCAGTATGGCATATGAGCCAGCTATAGCACCACTGGGTGTGTACCCCAGAGAGTCTAAGTGAGCCGACCTCAGAGACATCTGTACAACAGTGTTTTCACAGCACTGTTCACAACCAAGTCATGCCAGGAGCCCAGCAACAGACAAGTGCACAGAGAACATGTGAGATACATGGATGCACACACAGATTAGAATTGTATTCAATCACAAAGAATAAAATTATGTCATTTGCAAGAAAATGGAACTAGGGATTACATTAAGAGAAATAAAATGGACTCAAATGGATATTGAGTTTATTCTTTTATATGCGGAATTGAGATAAATATATGCATGTATATTTATATGTATGGCACATACCTTTAATTAATTAATTAGTATTTTATGTGCATTGGTGCTCTGCCTGCATGTATGTCTGTGTGAAGGTGTCAGATCCTCTGAAATTAGAATTACAGATGAGTGTGAGCTGCCACGTGATGCTGGGAATTCAGCCTGGGTCCTTTGGAAAAAAGACCAGTGCTCTTAACAGCTAAGCCACCTCACCAGCCCCCTTTTGTTTTTAAAGGTTTCTTAGCAACCTCCAGGAAGGTTGTTGTTGTTGTTGTTGTTGTTAAATTTTATATATACAGTGATCTGCCTACATGGATGTCTGCGGATGTCGTGCCTGCAGAGAATAGGAGCAAGTGGAGGATTCCCCTGGAACTGGAGTTACAACTGCTTGTGAGCCACCATGTGGGTCCTGGGAATTGAACCCGAGTCCTCAGGAAGAGCAGCCAGTGCTCTTAACCAAGGAGCCATCTCTCCAGCCCCGTGCCTTTAAAACTAAGAGACCATCACTGTCATCACTCTGGAGGCAGTGGGACCTGGAAGCGTGGAGCCAATAAATGAGGGAGACTAAAGTCTCATGCAACAGCCAACTTTACTCAGGGCCCCAGACAAGTTAGACTTCGAGGGTTAAGAAAGGTCACCTGGGTAAAGTTGTCCATAGTTTAAGCTGTACACAATCACAAGGACAAGCTGCACCTGGAAAAGAACAAGTCCCTCCCCACCCCCATGCCTCTGTTGAGGCATAGAAAGGATAGTTTAAACATTGAATAACAGCAAGCAATAATGAGTAACCTGAAATAAACTCACTCCTATCCACGATACCTGGGAGGGGCAGGAAGACACATTCCCAGAACAATCTGGTGTTTTGAGGTCACAAGACTTGTTTTTTCAGAGTGTTCTCACAAGCACCCAGAATTCCCACGTGACTCTCTTCCTGGACGGTGCTCCAGCATACCACCCTTTGGACTAGAATGCAAGCATGAGCTACAGATCCTACACCACTCGTGGGAACACTGTGTGTTTAAGGAAAGAGAAGTGCCACTCTGAATGGAGCATTACCCACTGTGCCCATCCATAAGTTGGGACACTGTGCTACATAAATTGGTGTAATTATATCTGAAACAATGGCTACCACCTCAAAGACACTTATATCCTGGCTCAGCAACTCTTCTTCTTAGCAAAAAAATGAACTCTTCTTCATCTCCTTAGCAAAAAAAAAAAAGAAAGAAAGAAAAAGAAAAGAAAAAAGAAACATGTCTGTGTGCACACATGTGCACACATTCACAACATTTTTTTTAAAAAAATATTTTATGTATATGAGTACACTGTAGCTATACAGATGGTTGTGAGCCATCATGTGGTTGGTGGGAACTGAACTCAGGACCTCTGCTTGCTCTGGGCCCTGCTCGCCCAGCCCAAAGGTTTATTTATTATTATATGTAAGTACACTGTAGCTGTCTTCAGACACACCAGAAGAAGGTGTCAGATATCACTGAGGATGGTTGTGAGCCACCATGTGGTTGCTGGGAATTGAACTCATGACCTCTGGAAGAGCAGTCAGTGCTCTTAACCACTGAGCCATCTCTCCAGAACCTCGCATCAACATTTTTAATAGCCAGAACCTGGCAACAACTCAGACAGACATCAGCAGTGGACCAACGGACTGAGGTATTCAGTGTGAAGCTATATCAGAGACAAAAGGAATAAATCCCTGATGCACAGTCAGGTTACATCTGAGGAAGCTCAGGAACACCACTGTCCTGGTTAGTTTGTCAAGTTGACACAAGTTTGTGTTTTCTGGGCAGAGGAATCCCAACTGAGAAAAGGCCATCAGATTGCCTGTGGGTAAGTCCATAGGGCATTCTCTTGATTAATGATTGATGTTGGAGGGCCCAGCTCTTAGGGAGGAGTTGGGATGGTGGCAGGGGATGGAGGATAGAGCAGTACCACCCTTCCGCACGAGGTCCTGGGTGGTGTAAGAAAGCAGTGCGAGCAGAGAAGCAGGCCATGGGGAGCATGAAGCACTCTCCCACAGCCTCTGCTTCAACTCCTGCCTCCAAGTCTTTTACCTTGCCCTGAGTTTTTGTGGTGTGACCTGAGGATTGTAGGCATAAATAAACCCTTTCCTTCCCAGGCTGCTTTTGGTGGTTGTACTGGCTAGTTTTGTGTCAACTTGACACAGGCTGGAGCTATCACAGAGAAAGGAGCTTCAGTTGGGGAAATGCCTCCATGAGATCCAGCTGCAAGGCATTTTCTCAATTAGTGACCAAGGGGGGAGGTCCCCTTGTGGGTGGTACCATCTCTGGGCTGGTAGTCTTGGTTCTATAAGAGAGCAGGCTGAGCAAGCCAGGGGAAGCAAGCCAGTAAAGAACATTCCCTCCATGGCTTCTGCATCAGCTCCAGCTTTCTGACCTGCTTGAGTTCCAGTACTGATTTCTTTCAGTGATGGACAGCAATGTGGAAATGTAAGCTGAATAAACCCTTTCCTCCCCAACCTGCTTCTTGGTCATGATGTTTGTGCAGGAATAGAAACCCTGACTAAGACAGTGGTGATCTTTATCACAACCCTAGAAAGCAAACATCTCATGAAAGAAAGCAAAAGATGATGCATTCTATACAGTTGATCTCCCAGTCTAGATAGGGCACCACAGTGTCCTTTTAAGTTCAGTTTCAAGGTAGCGAAGCAGTAAGGGGAAACCAAATGCACATGTATCTAGTGAACAGCTCTGGGTGTCACACGGAAGTAACCATGCAGCCAAAGCCGGCAGATTATATATACATAATACCTTAGTAAGAAAAAAAAAAAAAACTCTGGCTCATACATAGGAATAACCCAGTGAGATGGCATGATGAACAAGAAAACCTTACAATAGCAACAAAACAATCTAAACCCTTAGGAATACGTTTAATAACACGCATCCGAACTGGCATGGAAAAAGGACAAAGCCTCCTGATGCTCTAAAAGGACATGTGGGCATAGCGGGGCAGGGGGGGCTGCTTTGCCTTCCCTGAAAACCTTCAACAGCATCAGGTGGCGCCCACTTCATAAGCCTAGTGTGCTCAAGCGTAATCTGAGCAGAAAAGTGAGTTTCCCATGGGTCACGCTTGGTATGGAGAAATGTTCTTATTTCCAGATGGACAAAAACTATCAGGGACATATTGCATGAGAGCTGAGTACTTAGGAAGTACAGCTTCATTCTGGGTATAGAGGAAGCACAGCTGCATTCTGGGTATAGAGGGCCATAATCTGAGTATCCAGGAGGGACAGCCACACTCAGCATAGCTGCACTCTGGATATAGAGGGAGCACAGCTGCGTTCTGAGTGTACAGGAGAAGGCTGATGGTGTGACACCCAGACACTGGTAAGCAGGAGCACCCAGGAAGGAGACAGCCCCTTCATAAGGTCCTAGACTAACAAGGTTAAGGAGTCATTAACCATGGGAAATAAAATCTAACCATTACATCATCTTACGAAGTGGAAGAAAACAATGTAAAAGTCATTAGAGAAATGGGCAAAAGGTACAAGCAGACAATTCATAGCATCTTCTTGAAACTCACAGTCTGCTTTGCAGGTAGAAGCACACCAGAATGACAGCCATACTGGAGGCCTGTCCCTGCCCAGTGAGCAGTGGCAGGACACGCATAGCACACGAGCACATGATCTCCCTTTGTCCAGCATTCTAACTCAACCTGAAGACATGCACACCTCTGTATGTAGAGGAAACAGTATGTCTCACAAGGTTATCCTTTGAGTCACTGAATTACAAAATTCAGACTGGAAATATACTGAGTAACTGGAAGACATGCTACAGAAGCCATGGCAAGCCTACCTGGTGACGTTGCATGCATAGATGTAGGATTTCCAGAGAGGTTGGTAAGTGACAAAAGCCATCTACAGAAGGAGAAATAAAATGTGCCTGTCCTTACAAAGATAAACAGAAACAATCATACTAATGACCAAAACGCGAGCAGGGAATTCTGAGTGCGTGTGAGGAAAGTCCAAGTAAACAGGAGAAGAGTCTTGTGACCCCCCCCCCTCAGTTTCTTCAAAAACACAGAATCGTTCTTGCAATGTGTTTTCATGCCCCTCCCATGTGTAGCAGACAGGAGTGAGTTTACTCTAAATTATTCATTATGGACAGATATTTGTTCATATGTCTCTATGGAAAACATGTTTATGCTATGTGTGGCTTGTCCTTGTTCACTTTTCTCATTTAACTCTTTTTTTTTTAAAGATTTTATTTATTTATTATATGTAAGTACCCTGTAGCTGTCTTCAGACACTCCAGAAGAGGGCATCAGATCTTGTTACGGATGGTTATGAGCCACCATGTGGTTGCTGGGATTTGAACTCCGGACTTTCGGAAGAGCAGTTGGGTGCTGGAAGAGCAGTTGGGTGCTCTTACCCACTGAGCCATCTCACCAGCCCCCTCATTTAACTCTTAACACTCAGGGTACAAATTGTCCGATGCTCTGAATAAAGTTGGCTGTTGCATGAGACATTACTCTACTTCATTTATGGGCTCTATTCTCCCAGGTCCCACTACCTCTAGAGCAGTTAACAGATGTGGATGAAGAAACCTCCCAGAGCTTACCTGTAGGAGTGGATGGATCCTTTGAAGTATATGGTCTACAAACCAGAAATGGGTGGTACAGAATTCCAGAACTACTTCACGTGTATTTTGTTGCCGAACAAAGTACCAAATGTATAGACACTGCCAGGAGCCAGGATTCTAATTGTGGAAGGGGCTACATGGTTGTGGCATGAAGCATGTCAAGAACTCCATGATGTGGGATGAATTATATGAGTGCTGGAGCTGGCGATATAGCTCAGGGGACTAGCATGCATGAGGCTGTGAGTTCAATCCCAGGTCCCACAAAAACTAGTATAGATATGGCCCATGACTGTTCATACATGTTCATGTCTACATGTAGACATACCTGTACTCCCTTATCTGTTTACAGGAAGGGCCTAAGAACAGACACCCCAAGGGCAACAGGGACTCCCAGCCTCAGATCTCAGCCTAAAGCCATGCTCCGCCCAAAGGAGCCCAGATACTTGAGTCATGGCTAATCTCACAGGTCACACACCTGAAAGTGCTATACACTGAGAAATGCTCAAAGGGGCATGTCACAAGGTAAGTACCATGTGACAGGGCTCACACTGGGAACATCTCACACCACAGGAACATCAGAATTAGGACTGACTCACAGGCATGGAAGTTAAGTACTAGTTCACATGTACACAGAGACAAGTTAATATATGAATACATGTAAGTACAGATAGAAAATGGAAATACATGGCTGAAGGGGTGTTCAGAATACTGTCTGAGGGTCAGGAGGCAACCTGGACTCTAAAGCCTGCCCTTCAACCACCATACAAGACTGCATCAGGAAGTATCTGTGGTGCATGTCATGGCTGTGTGAGCTGAGACAAGCCAAAGGCTATGCTTCAAAGCACCTGCTCTCAAAGACTGAGAGACAGCTGGAGGAGCTCAGTCAGTAAACTGCTTGCCTTGCAAGCATGGTGACCCGAGTTCAACCTATAGAACTACTTGGGGAGAAACATGCATGCATATAGTACATACTTCTAATCCCAGCACTTTGGATACAAAGACAGGCAGGTCCCTGGAGCTCACTTGCCAGAAAACAGAAAAGTGGTGGATGGTGCCTGAGGAACAAAACCCAAGATTGTCCCCTAACTTTAATATGCACTTGTATATATGAATACAGCACAGCGCATGTGCGCACACACATACACACACAGCGCAGCCTTTATAGCTGTGTTGTATACTGTATACATAAATGCTATCCTATCTAGGCTGTGTATGTGTCGTATCTACATACAAATGAGCTTGTGTGGCTTGTGCCCACATACTGGATGCATGATGAGCACACACCATCTGTCATCTGTATGACTGGCACTGGCACACTTCAGAAATGGTCAGTACAGCAGCAGAGCCAGTGGCTCTTACTGTGAAACCAGGGCAGAGACTGTCTCCTGAAGTGAACAACAACAAGACACAATATAAGAAAACATAATTTTTATTTCCATTCTTTTATGAACATGTGTATGTCCTCAGAATTAATCTGAAATGGAGATAACATGTCTCAGACTATAACAGCTGCCATAATTGGTGGTGGTGGTGGTGTATGTGTATGTGTATGTCTGTCTGTCTGTCCTGTAAAGACCTGGTTTATATCATGGTCTCTTGAGGCCATGGGCAACAAGTGTGGTTTTCAGGGGCAAGAAACATACACTGAGGGTCACCGCAGAGCTAGGGTGCCAGGGTGTTCTAGCCTGACTCACTGTCCTTAGTTATGAATGGTTCCCAGTATGAATGTAAACAATCCTGTCTGTGGGCCACCTAACCATGGCAGTCAGGTTTGAGCAGGCTCCACATTCTCAGGCCCTGTGCCTTAGGTGTGGCTATTGTAGGGCCCGGCTCAGCCTGATGTAGGCCAACACCAGGGGCATGTTGGAAGTCCCTGGCTTTTGCTCTTTTCTTGAATTGTCTTCACTGAGTTAGAAGGTGACCACACCCAATGTTCCTGGAGGTCTCCTGTCCTCTCAGGCCGGCCTAAGCAGCCGCTCTAGAAGTACCAGCTTGGTCTGCAGGTTGACATCAAAGGGTGGCAGTTTCATCAGATTCAGGCTCACACCTGTAGTGCCCTCAATGCTGGCCAGGACTCGATGTGTGTCCCTGTAGAGGGCCAGGTGCCCAGGCACTGCCTCCATGAGGATGTGGGTGTAGTTCAGCATGGCTGCTGCTCCCACATCTTCGTTCTTGTCATACCTGGGAGAGAAAGGCCACCTGTCACCACTGCACTCAACTTTGCCTAAGTCTCACACCACCTCTCCCCACATAGGTGCCACTGAAGTGATTTATATATAGGTGGCCTCTGTGAGAAGCAACTAGACCTATAGCTACAATATTTCAGAAACAAGGGCTGGAGAGATGGTTCAGTGGTTAAGAGCACTGACTGCTCTTCCAGAGGTCCTGAGTTCAATTCCCAGTACCCACCTGGTGGCTCACAACCATCTGTAATGAGATATGATGCCATCTTCTGGTGTGTCTGAAGACAGCTACATACTACAAGGTACTCATAAATAAAATGAATAAATCTTAAAATTTCAGAAAAAAAAATTTCAGAAACAAACCTCCAGACATCGTTGACCTGTAGAAACCGTGACACGCCTGTCTGGGCAGCAGCCACATCAATGTGTAGAAAGACATCTAAAAAAACAAATCTCAGTTAGAAACCAGCACGGCACTTCACTCGGGTGGGGGGTGGCTTTCCCCAGGGAGCACTCGGACTAACCTGTCTGAGGTGGCACCAGCTCATGTAGCCGCTGCATCGCAACCCCACCAGGGTAGTTGAAATGAGACACATAGAGGGACGTGGCTGTATATGCCACATTCACCAAGATATGTCCTATCACCAGCAGAGCTCTCACCTTGTATGGCCAAGGCTTTTTATTCAGGCTGAAAGAAAAAGATATGTAATGAAGAACATATGGTGGCAAGAATACCAACATCTACAAGGCTGAAGGCAGAGAGTAACTGAGCTTTCTTACTGTCAGCTTCGACAATGTGCTGCTCCAAACCCACAGAAGCATCCCGAGTCTGCAGTTCTAAACCCAGACAGATCACACACACACCCCAGCAGGAATACTCATCTCAGGATAACTGAGACTATCTTCAACACTGCCTTGCAGAACCAGAACTAAGATAATGATAGGCCAGACCACAGGGAACCAAGACTACTTAACTCTGCATATCTCTTGCCCCTACCTAACTTGGTTTACATGGAAGGCTCAGGTCAGCACCCCCTGTCTGTTCTCTTTTTTATTTATTTTTTTAAAAACATGGTCTCTATGTGTAGCCCTGGATGTCCTGAAACTCTCCCTGTAGACCAGGCTGGCCCTGAACTCAGGCTGAGATTCAACTGCCTCCGCCTCCTGAGTGCTGAGATTAAAGGTGTGTGCCCCTGCTGCCTGGTTCATCTGTTCTTTTTAATGTGTTTATAAATCTCTTTTAATTGTCATATGGATACAGGAAGGGTGTTGAGCCTGTGCTTAGGCTAAAACTAAAATTTTGACTTAAAAATCTCAATTAATAGCCAGGTGATGGTGGCTTTTAATCCCAGTACTCATGGGGCAGAGGCAGAAAGATCTCTTTGAGTTCAAGGCCAGCCTGGTCTACAGCGTGTGTCCCACCCAGAACAGTCAGGAGAAATCCTGATGTGAAAAAAAATGGACAAATAAAAAACAAAACAAAACAAAATTTATTAAGAAAAACCTACCAAACAACAACAACAACAAAACAACTCAACTAACCAAATGATTAAAACACCAGCTGAAGAACTTTGTGGCTGTGCACAGGGGCACAGGCCTAGAATCCCAGCACTGGGAAGGCCAAAGAATGAACAACTTTGTGGTTGTGCACAGGGGCACAAGCCTAGGACCCCAGCAATGGGAAGGCTGAAGAACGATGGCAGATTTGAAGCCAGCCTGGGTTACATGGCAAGATTACCTCAAAACATAAAGAGCCAGGAAGACAGCTCAGTGAGTAAAGGCACTTGCCACTCAAACTGGTAACCTGACCATGATCCCAGAACCTACACAAAGGTGGAAAGAGAACGGACCCCAGATCCACGCCACAGCAGTGCACCTCCCCACTAACTCACACACAGTAATCTAAAATAAGAAAAACCTCCATTTTCCACTCTAGATGCCAATTCAAGTTTAAAGTAGCTTTTAAAGGGCATTAAACAGACCCTGCATTACTGTTTGCTTCTCTTGTGTGTAAATAAACCATACAAAGCAAACAGACATCCACAATGGAAGGACTGGGAGGCCGACTTCAACCAGGAGCGCTGTACTGAGGTACCTTTCATCATGCTGGCATTCCTAGGTCAAACCTCATCCACCCTGTGGTTGCCTGCTGAGAATAGCCCAACCTCCCTTCCTCCCTTTCCCAAGACAGACTATGGTTGGTGGGGAGGGGGCAGTATTTTCTGTTGGGGGATGAATGATCCAGGTGTGCATGCGCAGAAGCCAGAGGACAGCAGGTTCCCTGCTCTGTCACTATCTCCTTCCTTTCAGACAGTGCCTCTCATTGGACCCAGAATGCTACAGGATATTTGATTATCATACATAGAAAATCTAATTCTTAGCAGAATATAAAAGCTTAAGTAGATATTGTGGTTGTCAGGCCCGTGAAGTGTATGCTGTAGAGATGCAGTTTGGGTGTGCCTCTAAAGCCTCCATAGCTAAGAATGTTAAAGAATGCAAAGTTCCTGCCTGTTTTAGGACAAGTTGCTTGGAGAGAGTCTTTGGAATTTGCTCTGTAATCTGAGGTAAAGTCAGCTGGGTGGCCTTGAGTTACTGAAAGTGAAATGGTTGGGCCCACTGACTTGGCTTGGAGTCCCCACCGAGGTTCAGCCTGCCAAGGGTGTATGTAGGGCAAAAGATAGTGACTTCTTTTATAAACAACTGTACTTCTCCCACCCCGCCCCTTTTCTCAATTAGGCTAAGTCATAGCAATCCTCCTGTTTCTGTTCCCCATCATCACTACCACAGTGCTGGAGTTACAGGTTAACATGTGGCAACACCTAGCTTTTTACATAGGTCCTGGGGACCCAAATGCAGATCCTCATGGTTATACAGCAAGCATGTCTACCCATGACACCCACTCCTTGGCTTCAGGAACACTGGGATTACAGGTGTGCACCCAGCTCCAGGAATCTTTACCTGTGGTCTCTGGGTCACTTTCTGGGAACAGGTTTACATGCTTTCTCTAAGTCAGTTTGTTACCCACCTGTAGTCCAGGCTAGTCTTGGAATGGGTATATGGCCAAAGATGACCTTGAACCTCCACCTAATTTATGCTGTGCTGAAGGCCTACTCTGTTCATGGTAGACAAATGCTCTAAAACTGATTTCCATCCCAGCCCTGTCCCTGGTTTTCATTTTTGAGAAAGGCTCACACTGTACAGCTCAGGATGACCTGGAATTTATTATGTAACTCGGGATGGCTCAAGTTGGTGTTCCCAAGAACTGCAATGACAGGTGTGGTGAGCCTCTGCTAGCCTGCTCCATCAGACTGCTGTAGACAACGGATGCCATCCCCACCTCTCAGGGTTGCCTTTAAGGCCTGACTGGGTCTCGAAAAGCATAGCAGACCTCAGCTCTGATCACCCCCAAACCAACCCTGGGCTCTCCTCCGTTCTGCCTCGGTGCCTCTAAAGGCATACTGTAAACAAGCACTGATGGGCTTGACATGGCGCTGCCTCCATTCTCACTGTCATTGTCCCTACCAGGAGCACCTCTGTCTCTGAGGCTGCCTTTAACAACAATGGCAGTTAGTAGCTGTGACAGAGACTGTGTGGCCCACAGAAAGGAGAATGTTGTTTTCTGCCCTTTAAAAAAAAAAAACAGTCTACCAACCAAAATTTAAAACCATTGGCCTCAGATACAAACTTTCAGCAAACGTTCACTCACTCTATTTCAGTTGAGGGACAGAGTGAAATAGTGCCACCAGCTGGGGACCACGTGTTCAAGTAAGTGAGCCTGTGCGGACAGTTTCAATTCAAACCACACAGTGCCCCTTAGACTCACGTCAGCACTTGGCCCTCAGTGAGTGGCCCAACTTCACGAGCCTCTGGAAACCAGGAGGTGAGCACAGTGGAGGATGTAGGTTACTGGGGGTGTGCCTCTGAAGGTCACGCCTGGTCCTTCCTCTGTCTCCTGTGCACCTTGAGCAGTTCCTGCTGCCTTTCTGTTCTGCCTCACTAATGTAAAAGGCTACACACTGAACTCTAACCCTAAGCTGAAGACCGAGTCCCTCCTCCCAAAGCTGCTTCTGTCAGGTTATTTGGCCATGGCTACAAGAAAGCTGCATCTGTTAAAATCTGTTCGACTTGAGCAAATGTGTACAAGTGAGCAGTTGAGGGTCTGAGCCATGAGCTGAAGGGTGGTCTGAAGGCAGCTCCGTGGGCTGGCCCCTTCCCTCTACCAGTTGTTCTGGGAAAGGAGAGGAATAGAAAACACCTCTGCCCACTGCCTGGACTCTTAAGGCCCCCTGAAGGGCCATACCATGAGATTTGTCCCAACCAGAGTGAGCAGCTATGTGCCTCTGGAATCTTGACCTACCTGGGCCCAGCCAGCCCTCCAAGAACTCTGACTTCTGCCCCTCTCAGCACCCTAAGCCAGGCTCTGCAGTTCTGAGTCCTGAACATGGTCCATGGCTCCTGCTTTGGTTCCCAGGGCATTCTTCATGTCTAAATGAGGAAAGGGGCAGAGTGGACCTTCTAGGTCAGTGGAGCCCACACCACTATTAGCTAGCTACACTCAGCCCGGGTAACCCTCCTCATAGCCTGTCTGTCCCCCTAACACCTACACCACCAGCTGACCCTATTACCTTACTGAACCACCAGTCACATCACCTCCTCTGTCTCTCACCTCCTCTTCATCTGTATCACCTGTCCCCAGCAACTCCCACACCATCTTCCACATGAGCCCAGCCACAGCTTCCCTGAGTCCTCACAATTAACCAAAAGCACCAGCTCAGGCCCTCTGCCACCCACCAGCCTGGACCAAGAACATCCTCCACCTGATCAATCATTTAGAGCCCTGGAATCCATCCAGGACCAGCCACTTCCCGAGCTTGAAGCCTTGGCCATCTCTCCCATTACCCTCTGGGACAGTGAGCAAGGTGCTGGGAAGAGACAGAAGCAAGACTCACAAACACAGGAAGAGGCACTGAGCAGTGAGGAGAGGCCTCCAGGGACATGGAAGACCACAGACAGCCAATTTATCAGAAATCTACTCAAGTGACAAGGACAGTCAATGATTGTACTTGAATAGTGTGTACCAAACCAAATATTCTTTTTTACTCACAGACGTCCACCTGCCTCTGCCTCTTAAGTGCTGAGATCAAAGGCATGTGCTTCCCTGCACAGTGAATCTCTTTTTCTTCCTATTCCCCCACAGGGGTTCTCTGTGTAGTTCTGTAGACCAGGCTGGCCACCCGCCTCTGCCTCCGAGTGCTGGGGTTAAAGGTGTGGGCCTTCACTGCCCGGGGCAAATCTATTTCTGATGACCCTGTAAAGGCACCTATCTCCTGGGTAATTAAAACCAGCGCTCCAGAAAATACATCAGTATAAAAGCAGACAGGTATCCCAAGGACGGAGCCCTCACACATAGGTGCAGCCTCTGGCAGCCACGACGTTGAGGACAGGGAAGGTATAGATGATGAACCGCAGCTCCTTGTGTGGGAGGAGTGAGTATAAAGCCACGAACCCCAGGCTCGGCAGGGCCAGTGCATAGGTCCTCCTGTCCACTGCACCCAAGGGTATGAATAGAAGGCTGCAGCCCAGGCCTCGGGGCAGGGCTGAGTAGAAATACCACAGGGGTGGGGAAGTCTTCGCGTTAGGGTTAAGGAGGCATGAATTTGTCAGAGACCAAGTCACTGTCCACCTAATGGAACTAAGTATGGTAACAGCATAAAGGCCCAGTCAGCTATCTAGAAGACACAGCAGAGACCTGCTTAGGAGGCACGGGGACGGCCGATCTGGCACAGCATACCCGTCCAGCTACAGTGTAACTGAGGCCCACGGAGGACTATGGGAGACCCTTTAGCTTTTCTCCTTTCTTCCCAGGATTGACAGATGAGGGTGGGAGTTATCAAGTGTAGCTATGCTATCCTTCCTTACCAAGAGACCATCTGAAGGACTCTGTAAATGTTTTAAAAAGCAGCTACCCTGCAGACTATGGGTAGGACTAGGTGATACTTAGGGAGACGTTGCCAGAGAGTGCCAGGCGTGTGCCACAGGAGAAGCTCCTGCCCTGACTGACCCTCAGACAGCCACCCAACCTGTGCCAGCCTGGCTGGCTGACTGGATAGAGACCAGGGTCATGGGCATTCCTCCCCTAATACTGAAAGGATACGCCCCAGTTGGAACTTTTGTTCAGGACAGTGTTGTACCAAAGCACCACTCCTTCCGGCCATACAAGGTATCGCCAGAAATAGGAGTCCACAGCAACCGTCAGCCCTAATGACAGAACAGAAGTGTCCTCAGTAAGGAACATGGCCAACTATAAAATTCAAGTCTCAACCCACATGGACGCTGTGCTTAACTGCCCCACAAAGTGACTGCCGGCCACAGAAACTGCCAGCGGCTTCCCATGAAAGGAGCTGATGGTGTGTGACACCATCTCTCATCGAGTATCTTCCCCAGTGTATGACATACTGCCCTCCTCCTGTCTGTCCAAGCAGCCTGGAGGACAGTGGTGGATGCAGCTTCCAAGGAGAAGCTACCTCTAGGACAGAAATGGCATGTTCTACTGCTGCCAAAGTTCAGATCATCTTGTTGACATCTTTAAAAAAAGAAAGGGGTCTAGAGAGATGACTCAGTAGAGAAGAGTGAATACTGCTCTTTCAGAAGCCACAAGGGAAGGTTCAGAGTTGCCTGTCACATTTCCTGGGTATTCTTCTGGACTCTACAGGTGCCTACAATCACTCACACGTATTTTCACACACACAGACACATGTATATATATATAATTAAAAATAAAATAAATTTTAAAAAAGGTTTCTTGGGGGCTAGTGAGATGGCTCAGTGGGTAAAGGCACTTGCTGCCAAGTCTGATGACCCGAGTTCAATCCCTGAGACCTACACGGTGGTAGGAAAGAACTGACTCCCACAAGTTGTGCTCTGACCTCCGCATGTGCATTGTGGTGAGAACACACACACACACACACTAAAGAAGGCTAAGTGTAATAAAAACAAATCTCAAAGGTGGAGGCAACAGTTTAGTAAAGAGCTTTCCCTGCGAGGGGAAGCCCGAGCTCTATCTCAGAACCCACAGAAAAGGCCAGGAATGGGCCAGGGATGGAGGTGAGTGCCTTAACTCTAAGTGCTAGGGAGGCAGAGGCAGGTGGATGTCTGGGAGTTTGAAGCCAGCCTGGTCTACAAAGTGAGTTCCAGGACAGCCAGGGCTATGTAGAGACCCTGTCTCAAGCAACCACCCCCCACACACACACACAAACAACCACACCCATCATCCGGGTATGAGGCTGATCGATTACGTGGTAGCTAACACCTGTCCATAGCTTCAGTCCCAGGGGATCTGATGCCCTCTTCTGGCCTCCATGGGCACCAGGTACACGTGTAGTAACCAGAAAAACATGCAAACAAAACCCATACACAGAAAATAGAAATAAATATATCTCAAAAAAAAAAAAAAAAAAACAAAAAAACCTAGGAACAAAGCAGGTGGCTAGTCTGAGGGACGACACTGAGGCTGACTTCTGGATGCCACACAATATGCACACACCAAGTCTCAAACTGACACACTTGTCATTTCAGCAACGTGGAGGCTAAGGCAGGAGCTGAAATTTGAGGCCAGCCTAGACCACGCAGTGGGCGTGGTTGTTTGGATAAGAATCCCCCCAGGGCTAATCCATTTTAATGTTTAGGTTCTAGTTGGTGGGCAGTTCAGAAAAGGTTAGGAGGTGTGGCTTACTGGAGTGAGTGTGTCAGTGGCCTACTGGAGTGAGTGTGTCAGTGGAGCCGGGCTTGGAGGTTTTAAATGAGCCCACACCAGTCTCTCTCTGTCTACCCGCTGCCTGTAGATCAGGATGCACCAGGCCCGGTCTTGGTGTGTGTCTGTCTGTCTCTGTCTCCGTCTCTCTGTCTCTCTGCCTGCTGCCTGTAGATCAGGATGTAGCTCTCAGCTACTACTCCAGCGCCATGCCTGCCTTCCTGCTGCCACACTTTCTGCCACAATGACCATGGACTAGCCTCTGAACCTGTAAGCCAGCCCCAATGAAAAGTTTCCTTTTACAAGCTGCCTTGGCCATGGTGTGTCCTCACAACAGCGCAGTAACTAAGACAGTAGGATTTTTTTCTCAAAATACCAAACCCCCAAACTGAAAGAGACACACACAGACAAACCCGAGATGCCAACTTGCCTAGACAGAGAAGCCCCGCTGGGATGGCGTGTCGGAGCACTCTGGCCAGCGACAGTCTTCTTTGGTACAAGGTCAGCAGCAGCGCAATGCCCAGCAGCATGGCCAGCTCAGCCCTGAAGCCAATGATGACGAAGGCTGAGAGCCAGACAAACAGGGCCCACCTCCGCTGCAGCCAGGCTGTGAGGGCCGGTAAGACTGCAAAACACGAAGCGCACGAGAAGGGGCTCGCTTTCTTATAAAACACACATACCCAAGTCACTCTGCGGGGGCTGGAGTGATGGTTCAACAATTTAAAAACTGGCTGTCCTTGAAGACCACCCAGGTTTCACTCCCAGCACTTACAGGGCAGCCCACAGCTGTCTGTAACTCTAGTTGCAGAGGACCTGATGCCCTCTCCTGGCCTCTGAAGGTACTTTACACATATTATGTGCTTAAATACATATGGAATACTCATACACGCAAAAGCTTAAATAAACAGACAAACAAACAAATACACTCTAGAAGCTGTTCAGCACTTCAGAGTTTAAGGCAGGGGGATCTAGCATTTAAAGCCAGTTTGGACTACACAGTAGGACTATGACCCAAAATACTAAAACCCAAAATACACACAAACCCCAGAGACGCCTGCCTGCCCAGACAGAATGTCTGCTGGGCTGGCACGCAGGTGCTTCAGGGTAGTGTTCTTTAGAAGAACCAGCCCTGAGTACAGAGAGGCCTGCTTCCAGAGGAAGAGACCCTGAGCAGTTTATGAGGAGCCCAGGAGGTGGGGGACAATGCCGGGGGCAGATGTGTGAACACTGTGAGGAGTCAGAAGGCAGAGCCTGAAGCTACATACCCACAGCCAGGGCCAACACATTGGGGAGTGTCCTCGTACAGTAGAACATGAGATGAAACTGTGTGGCTGATATCCAGCAAAACATGGCAGCCACCGTGGCCCCGAACTGCTGTCTCACTTCCTTTTGTAATGTCCAGAGTCCAAAAATCACACCAAGCCCAAGGATTCCTCTGACTAAATGAAATGAACAAAAAAGTCACTGAAGTGAGTGACCCAACAGGAGACACAGATGAAGCCAGGGGCTCTTTGAGTGTCACTTGAAGTGGCAGTCAGTGACAATATGCAAGAGGCTACATAGGAGCTCACATCTGTACCAGCAGTGGCCACTGGGCCTGTGAGTGCACGGAGACCTACACCAACCACGCCTCTGACTTCCTTTCAGTCTCGCAGCCCTGGCTATCTGTCTGCTGAAGGTATGTCATGAGGACTTTTGTGGAGTCTAAGGTACAACCCCTGCTTGCTTGTTCCAAGTCTGGCTACAAGGCCACAGTGAGTGTAGCCAACTCCCACCCTACCCCATCCCCACCCCACCTGTGACCATGTGATGTCAGCTCTCACCCCTGTGAGGCCCTTACCTATCAGCTGAGAATAAAATTTGGATACTTCCAACAGTGAGAGCACATAAACCACGGGGCTAGAGAACGCTGCAAGCACCAGCGGCCCGAGGAATGTCCTGGGGACAACTCCAGGAAACTCATGGTGGTCGTACTGCAGGGAGAAGAGTGGTCAGTGCACAGGCTGGGCAAGCGAAGCAAGCGTCCGCTCGGTGCAGTGCCTCACCTGGTCTATGTCCAGCCGGTGGTACAGAAGATCATGTGTGGCCTGAAGGTTGAAGCTCTCTTCTACCTTGGTGTAGGGACATGCAACCAGGTGGATGGTAGCCACGGTGACCAGCAGCCCCAGAAGAGGCCATGACCGTCTGCCCGATGGCTTCTTGCCAGCCATGTAGAGCTTTAAACTTCATGCACCTTCACAGAGACACAGATAAGGTACACTGTTACCTTACACGGTCAAACTTTCCTAAGATGCGGCTTGAGGACACACAGGTAAGATGTGAAGGAGACTAAGCACAACAGCCCTTGAGATGGCTGTTCTGTCAACCTGACGACATCTAGAGTTAACTAAAACCCAAGCAGCTGGGTACCCTGTGAGGGATCTTTTGAAGCAGGAAGATCCATCTTTGATCCGGTCACAGTGTCTGCTGGCAACCTCTAGAAAGGACATGGAAGGAGGGAGCTTGCTCTTTGTCTGCTTAGCCTTTCTCTTGGGCTCGCTGGCAAATCCATTCCTTCATTGGCAATGGTTCCTGTTTCCTCAGGACCCCAGTGTCTACTGAAGACCATCTGAAGGAAACACCCAGCCTTGTGGACTGAACAGCTACTGGATTCTTGGACCTCCCATCCACAGGCAGCAGTTATTGAACTAGCTAGACCAGTCTGTAAGCCACTCTAATAAATCCCATGTGTATGTGTGTGTGTGTGTGTGTATATATATATATATATATATATATATATATATATATATATATATGTGT
>NC_034606.1:53801894-53811724 GCF_900095145.1 Mus pahari
TCTGCCTCCCAAGTGCTGGGATCAAAGGCGTGCGCCACCACGCCCGGCTACCTTTTAACTTTTTAAAAAATTATTTTGTATGGGTGTTTCGCTGGCACAAATGTCCGGGCATCTGATTCCCTAGAACTGGAATTACAGACAGTTGTGAGGTGCTATGTAGGTGCTGGGAAATGAATTTTGGTCCTCTAAAAGATCAGTCAGCATTCTTAACCAGAGTCACCTCTCCAGCCCCAACACCTTGAAATATAATAATGCTCGCTCATAATTCCTATTGTCTCGGTTAAGGTTTACAATTCTGTGATAAAACACCACACCCAAGGGCAACTTGGGGGAAGAAAGGGTTTATTTCATCTTACAGCTTACAACCCAAGGAAACCAAGGGCAGAAACCCAAGGCAGGAACCTGGAAGCAGGAGATAAGGTAGAGGTCAAGAAAGAGTGCTGCTTACTGGCTTGCTCCTCGTGGCTTGCTCAGTCTGCCTTCTTATGGCACCCCTGAACACCAGCCCAGGGATGGCATCACCCACAGTGAGATGGGCCCTACCACATCATCAATCAGGAAAATGCCCCACAGGTATTCCCCATCCCCGAATGAAGGCATATCATAAAGACTTTAGTGGAGTGTAAATAGGCCACAGCATGCACTTGCTTGTTCCAAGTTTGATTGCAAGGCTACAGTGAGTCTGGCCACCACTCCACCACTCCTGACTATGCCCAGCTGAGTTAGACCCAATAAAAAGTACTGAACTGAAAAAGTGTGACTATTGACTAATTAGGTTATCAACCAACATGTACACCTGGCACAAAAGCATCCTGGGGTATAGTGATGCACATGTAGGATTCCAGTACTTGGGGGGGGCTGCGACAGGGGAAACAAGAGGTCTAGGTCAACCTGGGTAACTTGTTCAGAGCACAAAGCCCTGGGTTCGGTCCCCAGAGCCACATAAACCCCAGGTATATAAATACACCTGTGTATTCCCGCACCTAGGAGGTAAGAGGCAAGAGGATCAGAAGTTCAAGGTCATCCTCGGTATTACAAGACCCTGTCTCAAAAAGGAGGGTGAAGAGGCCAAGCCACCAAGGCAGCAGAGTGAGATGCGCTGTTTCAGGGACTCCGACTTTGCTGCTTCAACTATCTGCTCTGCAGACCTTTGAAGGAAACCCAAGTTTTAGGATGGCTATCACCCACAGAACTCACCCGATCCTTCCTCACAGCCACAAAGGGGTGTGTGTTCTGCTGAGGACCACCAGCAGGTATTTTCAAAGACAACAGGAGACCAGGGTGAGCTGGACCGCTCAACCAGGAGCAGAAACAATACAAGGGATATTCACCGGTACATAAAAACCACCTATCACGGGAATGGGGGCAGCTGCAGAGAAGACAGATGCCAATGGCTAAATTCCAGCGGCCAAGCTCCAAAAAGCTATACTGCTCTTCTGAAGGTCCTGAGTTCAAATCCCAGCAACCACTTGGTGGCTCACAACCACCCGTAATGAGATCTGACGCACAGAGTGAGCAGAGGTTGTAAATTCATTTGCCAACAACCAGATGAAGGCTCACAACCATCTCTTCAGCTACAGTATGTACTCATATACATAAAAAATTAAAAAATCTTAAAAAAAAATAAAAAGCTATACTCTTTGCAAATGTGGCGTGGAGGAGGAGGGCACCTCAGATTAGGGAGCACCCTTCAAAGATCCTGACGTCCCTGTCCATTGTGATTCCAAAGCTTCCAAGGGAACGGTGGGAATCATTCGTTCAAATTGTGGCTTTAACGTGGAAGTGTTAGCTGGTGTCGATGAGGCTTACTTGTAAACCAAAGACCAGACGAAACTGTTATTATTTATACAATCAGATGTTCTTTAAAATACAGATAATCCACACCATCTCCTCCTCCTCCTCACTCAGGTCACTAAAAGTTCGGAAGGTCATTGTGAACTCACTGCCCGAGGCCCCCTGAGGAAATGTCGACCACTGGGGCCCACTCAACCAACCACACGGAGCCGGACCCAGATGTAGAGCTCAGTTTACGGATGACAGCTCGGGTGACAGCTCCGGGCGCCATGTGAGGATGGATGAACTGTCCAGGCCTCGGGTGAGATGTCCCGCCCCCAGGGACACGCTCAGCCCCTAAGTGACAGATCCATCCCCGGGTTGAGGAACTCAAAAGGCCATCACGCGCGCTCGGGAGAGCCCCAGCCTCGCCACCTCCCGAGTACACCAATCCCGGCGACGCGCGCTAACCTCTTCCCTCCGCAGGACCCCTCGGAACTGAGCAGACTGCCCACGGCAGGAAGCCGGCTGCGGAAACCGGGCCCGGAAGCCACGTCTTTGCCCGAACTTAACATGGCCACCACTGCCCAGGCTGGCGACCGAAGCGGGCGCTTTCCGCCCGGAGAAAAGATGGCCACTCGTGGAGGGCGGGGCATGGGGGGGGGGAGACCGGATAGAAGATTACGGTCCCGCCTCGTTCTCGCGGGACGCTGACCCGGGACCTTCTCATTGGTGGCTTCTCGTGGCGAGCTTCGATTGGTCCACATCAGGCAGGGGGAATCCCTCCGGCCAATAGAAGCGCGCGGGGTGAAAGGTGGGCGGGGCCTCGGCGACGCAGTCAAGTAGCCCGGGGAACGGCCGGCGCGCGGGCCGGTGGGCGGAGGCTCAGACTCCGCCGCAGTTCTCGGTGGGTCGCCGGGCCGCCCTCCCGCCATGCACCTGCTGCTTGCAGCGGCGTTCGGGCTGCTACTGCTGCTGCTGCCGCCGCCCGCGGCCGTGGCCTCCCAGAAGCCGACGATGTGCCAGAGGTGCCGGACGCTGGTGGACAAGTTCAACCAGGTGGGCGGGCGGCGGGGTCCCGGGCAGCGGCGCTGGGGCAGGGACTGGCGGCGGGGTTCACAGTGGCCCATCGAGCTGGTGTCACCTCCTCTACAGGGGATGGCCAACACGGCCAGGAAGAATTTCGGTGGCGGCAACACGGCGTGGGAAGAGAAGACGCTGTCTAAGTACGAATTCAGGTGAGTGTCCCAAGAAGTGCGAGGATGTGCGGCCACGGTCTGTGAATCGGTGGTCGGACCTTGGGGTCGGAACCCCTTAGATGGTGGACACCTGTCATTGGTCGTCCCTGCCTCTGGCCACTCAACTGGTCTGTGGTTTCCACACTCCCTACAGCCCCTTCTGCGCGCACAGACACTGGGGGGCTTTTTCACACGCACACACACGCACACGGGCCTTTTTGGAAACTCAGACTGGAGCCCCTCGCCCTCCTAGAGACTTCTGGCTTCCCTGACTAATGGAATAAGCTCTCCTCCTCATGCTGTAGTGATGGAGGGGCCTACCGTTACGGGGTCCACTGCACACCCCGGTTAGCCTCCCCTTACTGACTAACCTTGCCTATGGTTGTAGAGATTCCCCTCTTCGTCAAAGTAGTCTCTAGGAGGGACATGTGTAAAGTGAGCAGACTGGTGCTTTGGGGTGCTGGTGCTTTGGGGTGCTGACAGATTGTGTTTCAGTGAGATCCGGCTTCTGGAGATCATGGAGGGTCTGTGTGACAGCAGTGACTTTGAGTGCAACCAACTCTTGGAGCAGCAGGAGGAACAGCTAGAGGCCTGGTGGCAGACACTGTGAGTGCCGGGGGGGGGGGGCCCTGTCTTCTAATCTCTAGTTTTGCAGTCTCTTCCCAGTAGAGAACCTACAGAAGCAGGAGATATCCTACATCCCCGTCCCAATTTACCCCTGCGCAGCTACCATCTCTTAGAGTCAGGAAGCTTGTAAGGAGGTCCTGTGCACACCTGACCCTTGCTTCCCCCATCACATAGTTTTGAGGGCGTGGACAGTGCCTCCTAGCCCGAATCACCTGAAGTAGTTAGCTGCTGCAGCCTGAAGTTAAGAAGTGAGAATTGCAGTGGTAAAGCCTCACTCCAGGGCGTCGCTAGTTGGGCTATCACTGTTACTGATCTCTTACTACAGCTAACTTACAAAGTAAACTTCCCCGCTGGTATGTTTGAAAACACCTGTGCTGTATTTAGGGTTTGAAACTGTCCAAGGCTGCGAGCATCCATCCCCTAGGGGTGTTCTTGGGTGTGCTCCACCAGTGAGCCGTGCGTGCCTCCAGGCCAGCATCTCATGGGATTTAATGATCATTTCTAAACCCTCAGGAAGAAGGAGTACCCCAACCTATTTGAGTGGTTCTGTGTGCACACACTGAAAGCATGCTGTCCTCCAGGCACCTACGGACCAGATTGTCAAGGTACACCCCCCCCCCCCCGGGAAGTCCCAAGCCTGCATCTTTCCTATGACTCCCCTCTGATGCCCTTGTGTTTAAAAGCACAGAGGGAACTTGAACTGTATGATCTTTCTGTGGAGTTGGGGACCCTGCCTCTTTCCTCAGATACGTAGCTATCCACCCCTGCTCTGGTGCTGTGAACCTGGACCATAGGCTCCCGCTTCACTGCTGACTTCTGACTTTAGGGAATTCTCCTCTAGCCATAGTGAGTGTTCAGGGGAGGGAATCACAGTCTTGGGAGCTCGTCTGTACTGATGGGAACTGGGGGGTGGTAAGCATTCCTACCTAGTCCTGGCCCTTCTCTGAGGTGACCCTTGAGACTGGAGCCAGTCATGTTGGTCAGGCTGGATCCGGTGACAGAAGTTTCAGTTTCAGGCATGCACATGGGCTGAGCTGGCTCATGTTCCCCTCTCCCTGACTGAATGCTGAGTACAACATTGGATTCCTCTCTCGGGCACATAGTGTGTTGTCCCATAGCTGGCTCCCCACAGGTGTTCTAGTGTTAATCCTGCTGGTCCCAGGTGGCCAGTGTCTGGCTCTGGCCCTTTCCTTCAGCTTCCAGGCCCCTGTTCCCTCAGCAGGGATGGTGCCAGGTTTAGATTGTAAGGGACCCCAATGGCTCTGTGCTCCAACCCCTGGGGCATGCTCCAAGCAAAGGCTTATGTCTTCCAAGAGTGCCAGGGTGGGTCTGAGAGGCCTTGCAGCGGAAATGGCTACTGCAGTGGAGATGGCAGCAGGCAGGGCGACGGGTCCTGCCAGTGTCACACGGGCTACAAGGGACCACTGTGTATTGACTGCATGGACGGCTTCTTCAGCTTGCAGAGGAACGAGACCCACAGCATCTGCTCAGGTAAGCACCAGCACCGAGTCTGGCCGGCTTGGGTGATGGTGAGGCTGTGGGGAGCAGCCCTCTGCTGAGGCTGCATAGCTGGGAACAGAGTGCCTCTTGACCCCTAACCCAGGTACCCAGTGCAGTATCCATAAACTACCCTGGAAGGGAAAGGTGCTTGCTTCTTGAAGCCGTTCTGGGAATGACATGGCGGTTCAGTGCCTGTGTGACAGGCTCTATCATGCCTGTACCAAATGCCCTGGGTTTTATGACCTAGCACCTAGTAGTTGGCCATATTCCGCATGATCACCTGAACTGTACTGATGAAATGGCTGTCCCTGAAGGATGGACAGGTCATTCAGTTTCCTGCCAGGTGGTTTTTTGAGAGGGAGGCAGGCAAGATACAGAGGCTGAGATGGATCTGTAGTCGATCGAACAACTTCTCAGAGGGAACAAGGACTTTCTGTGCCCACAAGACATGGCTACAGAAGGGAGCCATGACCCCTGGAGGCGACTCCTGAGCACTGGCCCTCCCAACTCCCTCGCTCTTACCAGGGTTGTCAAGGTTACCTGGGCAGCTTCTTTCCGAGACTGAGGTCAGCTCTTGCCTGTCAGATCAGTCAGCGGAGCACAGGCCTTCCAGCCTCCTGGGCCGCCGCGGTTGCTGCCTGCACAGGGCAACATCCTCGGTTGAGTTCACTTGATGTTTTATGACTGAAGGAAATAGTCAGCAGTCCTTGTCACTGCTAGAGGGACGCGGGATGTGGTGACATCGCACTCAGAGTTAAGTGCTGCTGTTTGCTTGCTGATCTTAAAAATCCTCAATCCTAAAGGAAGGTTTCCTCAGTGTGGGAGGCAGTGAGACCCTGTTCCCAGAAGGGCCCTCCTGACTCAGTCTTGCTTTCCAGCCTGTGATGAATCTTGCAAGACATGCTCCGGTCCAAGCAACAAAGACTGTGTCCAGTGTGAAGTGGGCTGGGCACGTGTGGAGGATGCCTGTGTGGGTGAGGAGCATACCGTGGGCATGGGGGGATGGAGAGAGTGAGGGATGGTTCCTTACAGGGGCGACACCCCCACCCCCCACCCCCCTCACCCCGCTAGTGAGGTCTGACTCCCGTCTGATGTCTTTCATCTCGGTCCCACTCCGGGCTGTGGAAGGCCACTCTTATGGCCTGCATGTGGGGTTTTGAGAAGGACTCAGACTTGTATTAAGCCGGTGTCCCCACCACAGCTGGTAGCATCACAGTACCAGGAGTGTGGCCCTGCCGTTGCTGGGCCCTTGCCCCTTTCGTGCAGCAAACCCTTCCTAAGGCCACGACTGGAGCTGCTGCAGGCTTGAACTTCCGAGCCTCAGGGGCCCCTTGCCCAGCCTCTTCCTCTGTTCTAGTTTTGCTTTCACCCTCTGCAGCTGCTTGGCCTTAGGCAAATTCAGAACTCAGCCCAAGCTGGTCTCGAGCCTTGGGGATGGGGGCGGGGAGTTACTGAAGGAAGAGATGCATCGAGCTTGCATGGAGGCTCAGGTGCTCACATTCCCGTCACACAGATAGGGCCTCGGCCCTGCCACCTCCGCTCTGCTCTGCTCACAGCCTTGTTTTCTTCCAGATGTGGATGAGTGTGCAGCAGAGACACCTCCGTGCAGCGATGCCCAGTACTGTGAGAATGTCAACGGCTCATACACATGTGAAGGTGACCAGAGTGTTGGGACCTGTGGGCTTCCTAGTCTTCTCTCTTCCTTCAACATGACCTCGTGGTAGTTTCAGGAACCTGGAAGTGGCGACATCAGTGGTAGACATGATGCAGAAAGCTGGCATATCTCCATGCAGCACTTATTTTGTACATCACAGTAGCCTTGGTGTGCGCTGCTGCCTCCGGCTTCTTCATTCAATCACATCAGTCTCTCCCTTGTAGGGAAAAATCTATGTACTCCATATAAATCCATACAGAGGGTCTCTCTGTATAGTCCTGGAGCTCACTATATAGATCCTGCTGGCCTTAAACTCGCAGACATTCTCCTGCCTCTGCTTCCTGAGTGCTGGAATTAAAGGGGTGCACCACCACACACCCAGCTTGTTCACAGTCTTTGCTTTCCAAAGTTGCCAGTCATGGGTATGAGTATTTTAGGGTCGTATGTGATTCATAGAGAGGCAGGGATGAGGTTGCCACCCAGTGTCTACAATTCTCCTGGGTAGTGTAAGCAGGCTGCAGTGTCCTCTGTGACACAGAACTGACTGTAGAGCCTGCAGTCTATGCTTGGCTGTTCTCATTGAGGTCTTGGTTGGGGAAACAGACTGTCACTGGACTTGAGGTGGCTTTGTTCTTAAGTTCCCCCCATGTTAGTAGGGTCTGCTTTGGGATGTGTTACTCTTGCCTTACCAAAGTGGAAGTGGTCTGACATCTTCTCTCCATGTTTTTAGAATGTGATTCTACCTGCGTGGGCTGTACAGGAAAAGGCCCAGCCAATTGTAAAGAGTGTATCGCTGGCTACACCAAGGAGAGTGGACAGTGTACAGGTCAGTGAGCTGTCTGTTAGGGATGATGAACTTTCTGGAAGAAATACCTCACCTGCCCAAGGGGCCCTTGTACATGGGAACCCCTCATAGACAGTGTTGTGCCAGTTGGAGCCACACTTGCCTGAGCCCCTATGTTAACACCAGCTTTTAGGGGTCTTGGCTGTCACCTCCACTATCTTGGGCGCTGCCAAGGGCACTGGGCTTCCTATCTTCACGCTGAGATGTCTCTGCTCTGCCAGTTGAGGCCTAGCCACCAAGGCCCATGAAGCTCAGAGCACCTTACTGTCTCTGATGGGCAGTCATGATCCTGTCCCGTCGCTCTCATTGATAAATGAAGTGGGAATGAGCAACTTGCATAACATAAGGTGCGTTGTGTGTGTGTGTGTGGTCACTTACTGAAATGAAGAATTTTCATTTCAGATATAGATGAATGCTCACTAGAAGAAAAAGCCTGTAAGAGGAAAAATGAAAACTGCTACAATGTTCCAGGGAGCTTCGTGTGCGTGTGTCCGGAAGGCTTTGAGGAGACAGAAGATGCTTGTGTGCAGACAGCAGAAGGCAGTGAGTGGCAGAGGGCGGGGAGTCGGGTAGCCTGCCCTGCTCAGGGCTGGGACTAACCAGATGCTTGCAAGAAAACTGCTAAGTAAGAAATTAAGCCCGGCAGTGGTGGCGCACATCTTTAATCCCAGCACTTGAGAAGCAGAGGCAGGCACATTTCTGAGTTTGAGTCCAGCCTGGTCTACAGAGTGAGTTCCAGGACAGCCAGGGCTACACAGAGAAACTCTGTTGCCCTGGTGACAGCAGAGGACAGGTGAAAAGTGTGTGCAGTACACACCTAGGGTCATGAAGGAGCAGGGCTCAGCAGAAGTGTGAGAGAGGCCTCAGAGGAAGGTCTGGTTAGTGGCTTCAGGTAGGGTCTGATGGGGACAGAGAGCATTGTGAACAGCCTTGTAGAGGCACCAGTCCCCCAGGATCCCTAAGGAGTGATCTGGAACCCCAGCCAGAGGTCAGGGTCAGGGTCTGTTCAGTCCTTCCAGAACCTTCCTAGTCCTTGTGTGGTCTCTGTGTGTGCAAGCCTTCCCTTCTCATAAAGATACCACCAGTTATTCTGGACAGTACCCACCCTGATTGTTAATTATCTGTAAGAGACCTGTTTCTAAGCCAAGCCACAGTCAGAAGGGCCAGCCAGGTCAGCCCTTCTCCTTGAGAGACAGTTAGTCTGACAAACTCTCGGGAGTTATAGAAATTGGAAACAGGGAGTGCTCAGTGGCTAAGAGTGAGAAGAATTTCCTAGAAGCCCAGTCTGAGCAAACGGTTGTGCATCCACACCTGGGCAAACTCTGGTTGCCTGAGTGTGCTATGGTCACCTGTGGTAGCCTGTAGTCAGTGAGATGCCAAGGATGAGAGGGCCTTTGCAGCCAGAGGACTGGATTGCTTGCTGTTGGCTCCTGCCCTCCACCTCACCACTCAGCCTTGGCTAAGACTCTGAAGTGTTGGCATAGGCACCATAGCAGATGTCGGGCTTGCCCTGAGCTGTCCTTAGAAAGTTGCTAGGTCAGGAGGAAGGCAGGGTGCTATCCCAGGGCGTGAGCCCACAGTGGGTACTGGGGTAACAGTGCTCATCCACCAGCTGCCAGCCCACCCAAGCCCAGCCTCAGGCACTAACTCAGTGACCTTTGTGTCTTCTGACAGAAGTCACAGAGGAAAACCTTACACAGCCACCCTCCCATGAGGATTTGTGATGGGCATCCGGATGCAGAAGCCAAACTCACCCTTTTAAGTTATTGGTAGGATACCTATAGAAAATGTGGCCCATGGACATGAACCCCATTTCTCCAGGAAGACTTCAGAGGGAGAAGCTGCGTACCAGAAACAGCTGATACTCACTTGGCCCTTTCAAAAGCTGCATTTCTTGGTGGTTCTTAAGCAGATTTGTATATTTTGATACTGTTCTTTATAATAAAAATGATCATTGAAGGTCACCAGGGACAGAACGGGTTGGTTTGTTTCATTGAGAATGTGGACATGAACACTATCAGTTTGTACCTGTCCTGCCAGAGCATGTCTTCCCATGAGGAACAGGGAGAGAGATGGACGCATGTCTTCCCATGAGGATCAGGGAGAGAGATGGACACACATGTCTTCCCATGAGGACTCAGAGGGAGATAGATGGACACATGTCTTCCCATGAGGATCAGGGAGAGAGATGGAC
>NC_034606.1:53813100-53822002 GCF_900095145.1 Mus pahari
AGATGGACACACATGTCTTCCCATGAGGACTCAGGGGGAGATAGATGGGACCCCATGAGGACTCAGAATCTACTGACCTTGGTGGGTGCCTGGCAAGTTGTCCCCGAGCAGGTGTCCAGCGTGGTAAAGGACAGTGGTGGTGGTGGTGGGGGTATTCTGGCCTACACTGTGGTCTGCCTTGGGCAAACAAATTGTGTGATATGAAGCTTCAGGGCTGTTGAATATATTTTCTATAAGCCTAGTCTCTGCTAAGTATGATATAACCAGGAGTTGGGGCCCAGTGGGAGGTGGGCATGAATGGTAAGGGGCTTGGGGGCATTGGGATCCTGGTTCATTCTTTT
This sequence comes from Mus pahari, assembly GCF_900095145.1. Taxonomy (NCBI): domain Eukaryota; kingdom Metazoa; phylum Chordata; class Mammalia; order Rodentia; family Muridae; genus Mus; species Mus pahari. The sequence continues at coordinate 53,813,442 of NC_034606.1, forward strand.
ATTGACCATGAGGGAATCTTGCCTACCACAAATACCCATTGTGTGCCACACACCACATCCCAAAGCAATGTGGCCAGGTGAAGGAGCACTGGAACCCCTAAACTGAGCCAACGTAGCCTTTCCTCTACTGAAGTTGATTGTCTCGGTAACAAGAAGGTGACTTGCTCTGTCACCCAGCCTGTGAGCCTGCAGTGGCAGTGTTGGCTGCAGCGTTCAAAGACGAAGCCACCAAGTTCAGGAGCTAAGCTGAACAGACAGTTCATCTGGGCATGAAGGAAAATTAGAAAAAAATCAGGACACGGGTTGAGTGTCCCCTGGAGGAGCCCTGGCCTTACCAACACACAGTGGCCCTCTGCAGCAGCTCCCCAGGAATCTGGGTCTTCATGGCCCTTGTGGGGTCCCCCTGGTCTGGCCTCACCACTCTTCCTGCTGTGCTGCCCTAAGCTTTGACTGGCATGTGCAGGGGTCTGTGTGTGCCTTCGAAGGCAGTGGTCAGATGTTACACCCTTTCCCCAGTACCTCACATACACAACTGATGCCATACCAACTGGGCCCTCTGGTCAGCTCCCGCCTGGAACCTAATATGGAGAATCTGGCCTGCCTCAGCTTGGCTTCTGCTCAATTCCATCCGCACCATCCGCGTGGCTCTGTCGGCTAGATGTTGCTCTTATCCAACTGGGATAGGGAGTTCATGTCAGGACACTGACCCGGTTGACAAGCAGACAGCAGACATGTGTGTGTGCAGGCCAGGATCCCTGCTGCTTCCCCAGGGTTCATACCACAGGCAGCTCTCAGGTGACTGAAGGCAGACGCCACGGCCAGCCATCCTGACAGCTGAGTGATTCCTGGTGGCACTGTCTCCACAAGGCCACTGGTGAGGTACATCCTGGTGAACGGTGGGGTTGCCTAGGCAGCCTTCTCATGAATAGCACTGCAGGAATCAAGGACCTAGGTATGGGCAGCTGTTTGGGCACTGGCCACTGTGGGGCACTGTGTGTTCTGTGGCCTTGGATCAGGTATTTCTGCTGCTGGGACATGCTCTTATAACCCAAGAGTCACCCATATTGATGACCTGGTACCTCTTCCCAGCCTGGGATGACGGCTACTTTTTCCTCTTTAAGTAAATGCTTCTTGGGGGAGGAACCTGGGAACATATGCAGCAGACAGGGTCCATTGGGAGACGTGGACCGACTCTAGTGGGACCTCATCTGGTAGGCAAATGCAACAGACCGGGTTCCGTGACCACAGTGGCCAAGAGTTCACAAGCTGAAGATCAGGAACAAAGACCCTGGGGTTTGAATGTAGGCACCCCTGTGCCAGCACTCAGCCTTCTGGGTTGGGGCAGGGGACCCCAGGTTCCTTCTGCTCCTCGGCCCCCCGCAGACCGTGTGGAAGGCCAGAGTTACCCTCTTATGTATGGATGGCCTGCAGGGACGGCACCAGTCCTGTCTGGGTAAATGGCCAGCAGGGGGCACTGTTGATCAGTACTGCCCAAGCCAACTATAACACTCCCTGCTGTGTCTGAGTTGGGTCAGTTCTTCACTACAGAGACACCCCTCCCACCCCATCCCCACCCCCCTAACCCCCATGTCCCACCCCAGAACTGCAACCTGGAGTAAGCCAGGAACCTGGCAAGCCCATGTTCTTCCCTCCCACCTGTGTTTGGGAGAGGGTACCTTCAAAACCGGTCCTTCAAAAGATAGGAAGGAAGAAACTCTTGGTTTCACATTTGACCTGTGGCCTGAAGTCTTGTGTCCCCTCACCTAACCTGGGTACTGCTGCCCATAGCTAGTCCTCCTTCAGAGTACCTGCCATGCCCATCCTTTTTTGTGGGCCTAACCTGTCGCACAGTCTCCAAGGCATCAACCTGGGGCCTATGCTGACTTTCTGGTTCAACCCCCTCTTTGCCATGCTGTTAAGGAACACACACAGACACACTCACATGCACACAGGCACACACACACACGCACACATGCATGCACTCGCACGCATGCATGCACAAGCTCACACACATGTACGTTTGTAGGATCAAGAGGATCTCAGCCTTGATTTCTAGATTCAGCAGGGTCTTGTGGGTCTTAGCATAAACCCAGGTTGGGAGCCTTGCCAGGTACAGCCTTCTCTGGCCTTCAGCAGGCATAATGGAAAGTTTTTGGATCAGTTAGGAGTTCTTTCCAAAACTGACTCTGGTGGAAAGTATAGCTCAGTGTGGCCTTCTGGAACACTGGATGATAAGCCCTCCTTTTAGGCAGTGGTTATCATGGTGGGGTACAATGTCTGGACATGGAATGTCACATGTGAGGGACAATATGACTATCCAGAGTGGGTGGGTCCAGGGGTGTTTCTCTATACTCCTGCGTGTATGGTGCTACAGCGTGTATGCATGCACACATGCACACACACACACACACACACACACACATACACACACACACACCACCACCACCACCACCACACCATCACACCATCACACGATGGCTAGCTTCAGGCAGCCACCTCAGAGGAAAAATGCTGACAGGAGCATCTGGCTGGCAGCCTGAATCTCAGCCAAGATCTCTGCAGTGGGGAGAGCCACACTGGGTACATGGGCTGCTTCATAAGAATCACCCTTCCACTGTGGCAGAGCAGCAGCCAGTGTCTTGGGGACACTGTCCTGAGTGTGTTCTGTGACCACTGAGGTAGCCTCGCTGTCCACGGAATGCATAGCCTCTGTCTAAACCATCACAGCCCTCCACTCATGTGCTCAGTCGGAGTGACAGCTCAGAGGCTGACAGGGGTGCCGACACCCGACTAAGCCATTCCGTCCACCTCGCTGTCCAAAATGTCATCGGTGGTACGTGGCTGTTGCTGATTTCTGGAGACACGCAAATAAACATCTTACCACCTCAAAAAGGTCAGCTGTGGCAGAAACCAAAACCAGCCAATCCCAGCCTGCCAAAGCAACGAATGTATTGGTAGGTACCCTGCCATTCCAGAAGCACGACCCAGTGACTGTGTCTGGGTTTGCTGACCTGATGACAGAGTGTGAGCTGGGGCTAGTGGTCAGTCAGAACACGGTCTCAGAAGAGTTGGTGGTCAGCTGTTTCATTTCTCACTCAGCAGACATCGCCTTTCACTGTGGGTGAACAGCCTGGCCCTGCACCCTGAGTTTCTGAGATAGATCCACTTTAGGCAGTCAGTCAGGAACCCCATATTTCCTACCCAGCCTTTCACTCTGGAGTCAGACTCCAGGATATGGAAGCCAGGCCACTTATGTGTGGCTCACTGGGGGCTCTCCCTATTCAAAACTACTGTTTTGTGTCCCTGGTAGACAGCTAGAGATTTCCCAAGTGTACAACTCGCCACTCACCACTGGACCACCCACCGTCCTCCCTAAGGTGTGTGTCACCCAGGGGAGGGCACAGGCTGTAGCTGAGAGACCTGCTTTGGGGACCTCTTACTCCAGCACGCTGGCCCCACCAGGCCTCACCACTCTTAGTCACTCAGCACGTTCAAGCCACGAGACCACCCTGGAGACGAGAGTTCCTACAGCCCTGGGCAGAAGCATACAGCCATGACTTGTCATAAACACAAGTGTATGGATCCTCTGTGGATCCAAGGTGGTGAAAGTACAGACCCTCAAGGGATGTGCAAGCCTGGAGCTGAAGATTCCTGCTGTGGCAAAGATGGCACCTCTGTCCCCTCTTCAGACAGTTTTGAGACATCTCCTCTCCTCTCCCTAGACCCACCCACTTGTCTTCTGTAGTAGACACACTAGTCAGATGGATGGAGCTGCTATGAAAGAGCCACCCTTGCATCCTTTGGGTCTTTACATCATGGCCCCTGACAAGCTTTCTTGGGAATGACCAAGGACAGAATCCATACTGATGCCTGACTCCGCTCTGCATCTGGGAAGGTGTTGCCTGGTACCTGGAGGTGCAGACTCACCATTAGCAGATGAGATGTTGCTGATGCCACACTAGGGTAGCCATACCAGTGCCTCAGGACATCAATGTCAGGACAGGACTGGTCCTTTACATGCTGGGTGTCTCTCTCTTTCTGTACAGTCCTCCAGACCAGTGGCCCAGACCCTTGAGGTCGGATTTTTAATAATATTTGGGACCCCGCTTCCTTAAAGGGTTTTGAGTCTGGAAACTGGGCAATGGGTCATAACCAATGACTGTCCTGGTCACCTGTCACGCATCCTTGCTTTCTTCTGCCCTGCAGGCTAAGTTCTTTTGGTTGACTGCCCATCTATTCCCAGGAACATGGTGTTCTGTTCACCTTAGCCAGGCCTTTGGCCTCTCGCCAACCTGCTTCTCAATACAACCAGCCGCCTTTCAGCCACTGACAGCCAAAAGCAGCTGCCTGCACCACCGTCCACGTCATTGTCACAGCTCTATGTGACAGCTTCCGTCAGAACTCCACCGGAGCCCCTCCTGGTATTCCCTAGGGTAGGGCTACATAGTATGTCCTCCAGCCCCGCTGAAGGAGCAAGATACCTCCTCCTCGTCCTGTGGTCCTCTGCCTGCCTTCACCCCTTCCCGCACTCCCCCTCCCCCAGGCCTTCCTTGTTGTCTCTCTCCTTGGCTGTGTTAACACACACCTTTCATTGTGTCTCCTGTGTTCCGACAGCTTCCTAACCGTGTCCATACCACGTTCTTCAGCCCATGTCCTCATCCAAGGACTCCGTGACCATGACGCTCCTTTCACCTACTGAGGCAGCTTCTGCCAGGAGCACACAGTAGGTCGTGAGGTTCCTGTGGGGTATTATCTTTTTGTTTCTTCCAAGCCAGCTTGTCTCTGCCAAGCTATTACTATAATTTAATCCTAGCTATGGGTTTATTGTTCAAGAGGGAGGAGGGCAGTTCCTTAGAAGTAGGGCTTAGTGTATCTCCCAGCTGGGAGGTGTGGCTACACGGAAGGTGGTTTGGAGATTCTGCTATGCCTGCCCCCCCACCACCACACACACACACTTTGGCACAACAAATACACACACACACACACACACACACACACACTTGTGGCATGCATGAAGCATTGGGACTCATGGGACTAGAGTTACAGGGAGTTGTAAGCCATCACGTAGGTACTGAGAACAGAACTTGGGTCCTCTTCAAGAGCACCAAATGATCTTAGTCACTGAGCCACCTCTCCGACGATCTCTATAGTTTGCATCTTAAGTGTCTCCTCAAAAGACCCATGTGTTGCAGGCTCTAGTCCCCACCTTGGGCGCTATTGGGAAGATAGCTTTAAGAGGTGGGGCTTAGTGGGAAGTTTCACACCATTAGAGAGATGCCCTTAAAGGGGATTGTACAGCCGTCTTCCCAAGTTGTCATTCTACTTCGAATCTCTGTAGCCCGGCCTCCCTTCTCAACCGTGTCCTTTGCCCTTTGCCCACGTCCTTGTCCCTGCTGTTCCTGCCAAATCTGTCACCGCTGCTGCTGAAACTGGCTCCGCTAGAGACATCTGTGTGTGTCTGCGTGTGGACCACCACATCTGAGGTCATGCAGCATATCCTTCAGGACCTTTGGAAAATAGCCTACAGCCCGGACATGCTGAAGGAGACCCCACCTCCCCTCCCCCCCACCCCCTGCAGACTGAGCACTGTGACCTGTGTGCCTGCTAGCCATCTGCATGAGGAAGACCCTAGTGTTGGCCAGAGGTGTTTCCTGTCAATAAACACCTGCCGGCAAATAAAATAAATGGGATTGTGGGAAGGATGGAGAGATAGCTTAGCGGTGAGAGCACTTTCTCCCTTGTAGAGGATCTTGGTTAGATTCCCTGCCTGTACACAGCAGTTCATGATCATCTGCCACACCAGTTCAAAGAGCTCTGACACCAGGCATGCCCAGGGCACACACACATACACAAAAACATGCAGGCAAAATGCTCACACACATGACATGAAAATGTGTGTGTGTGTGTGTGTGTGTGTGTGTGTTTTCAAGGCAGGATTTCTCTGTGTAGCCCTGGCTGTCCTGGAACTCACTCTGTAGACCAGTCTGGCCTCAAACTCAAGAAATCCGCCTGCCTCTGCCTCTCAAGTGCTGGGATTAAAGGCGTGCGCCACCACTGTCTGGCGAAAATGTTTTTTAAAGCTGGGGGCAGGAAGTAGTGGCTTATGCTTTTAATCCCAACGTTCAGTAAGTAGAGGATCTCTGCAAGTTCAAGGCCAGCCTGGTCTACAAAGTGAGTTCCAGGGCAGCCATGGCTATACAGAAAACCTTTTACCTATATTGAAAAGACAAAAACAAAACAAGATGACGACGACCAGGATGATCATGACAATGACGATGATTGAGGTGGCAGTGATGATCATGGTGATGATGATGGTGATGGTGGGGAGACCTGTGGGACCCTGCCTCTGTCCCACTGCCTCAGTTCACATCCTGGCCACAAAACAAGGCAAATATTCCCACTCTGGCCATGCTCTTCTGCCTCCATTAGCCCAAAGGCAACACAGACCAAAACTTCTTCTTCTTCTTTTTTTTTCTTAGATTTATTTTTATTTATTATATGTAAGTACACTGTAGCTGTCTTCAGACACTCCAGAAGAGGGAGTCAGATCTCATTAAGGATGGTTGTCAGCCACCATGTGGCTGCTGGGATTTGAACTCTGCACCTTTGGAAGAGCAGTCGGGTGCTCTTACCCGCTGAGCCATCTCACCAGCCCCAGACCAAAACTTCTAAAACCAAAACAGCAAGCTGACTGCTAAAATCAGGGACAAGTCTCTCCCTATCTACCTAACACAGAACTTCAAGTTCTAGCTAGAGCAATAAGAAACTGAAGGAGATCAAGGGGATACAAACTGGAGAAGAAGTCAAAGTATCCCTATTCACAGATGACATGATAGTGTATATATGTGACCCCAAAAATTCTACCACAGAACCTGTACAGCTGATAAACACCCTGAGATTCCACCTTACACTAACCAGAATTGCTAAGACCCTGGGGCTGCCCCCCCTTCTCCCCTTCTTCCCACAATGCAATCTTCCTCTGCTCTCCTCCCTGCTCCACGGAACTGTGATCCATTGATCTTGGGGACAGGCAAGAAAGTCAGGGTGGTCATAGTGAAATCACTGAGGGATACTGGCCTGTAACAAGGTCAACTTCTAAATATGTTAACCCCCCAGGTAACAGCAGGTAGTTGGCTATACCCTTGTTTAGCCCCGGAGGGAGCAGGGCAATGACTAGCTTCAAAACATTCTCTCTCTCTCTCTCCTCCCCCACCACAATATTCTCCCCCGCCCCCCCCCCACGCCCGGCTCAAATCACTCATTGTAGCTGGCTGTTCCTTTGGAGGCAACATGACTAGGCTAGGCCAGATCAGATCGGCTGCTTCAAACGAAAGGCCCTTTCCTCCTGTCTGTCCAAGGCTCGTACTCACTACACCCACCGCCAGCAGCCGACCTCTTAACAAGCTCGCCACGCCCCTTGAGATGGGTCGCAGCCGCAGGCAGGCCTCAGTGACCCAGTCCCCTAGAGGCCAATGAACCCGAGAGTGCTCACACAACTCCTCTAGGTCCTTCTGGACCCCAGTGATCCAGACCCGCAACCCGCACGCACCACAGGGTTCGGGCCCTGGGAAGGGCGCAAGAGCAGCGCGGTAGGGAAAGGAATCGTGGAGGGTTTCCGGTGATGGGTGATCGGGAGGGGCGGGGACTCACAAGGGACCGGTGGATCTGAGTCGCGTGTCTCGCCCTTTCCCCGCCTCCGCCCGGGCGGAGGCTCCGGGAACCACCCCCCGCCCCCTGCCCCCAGCCCCTAACAAGGAAGCAAATAACAGCTCCACACTCACCAGCTCTTTCAGGGCGAAGGCCACGACCTTCCTGGAAAGCACTTGGCTACAAATGACCGTAGGCGGGCGCTGGCACCCCTCGTCATCCTGTGCACACTTGGTTCCCGCAGGAGATGAGCCCCTGAACCGTGCACGCCCTTTCTTGTGTGCCTGGGCTTGGGTTGGGGTGTATGGGTCCGCTACTTTGAGACACAGTGCAGCGAGCCCTCCTCTTGAGATCCAGTTGCGCTGCAACGCGAGGTTGGGGCGCGCGGGGCGGGACGGGGAGGGGCGGGTGGGGGTGTCGCACCACACCCACTTCGGGTCGCTGTCTCCTTGGGGGTCCGGTCCCTATTTTTTACCAGTTGTATTGTTCTGAGTCTAGACTGCAACCTGGAAGACACCCGCTGAGATTCCCGCGCGTTCTCGTGTCCCAGGACCAAGCATCGGAAGCAGGACCACGTGGATAGTGATAGGAATAGAGAATTTATTATAAGAAAGGCACTTCCGAGAGTGGAAGTGGGCTAAAGTGCTGGGCCAGATCCAAGGCTCAAAGGCTTCCTGCCAAGGTAGTCCTTCATTCATAGGTCGTTAACGTTGCATCCACCTTTTCCCTGCATTCCTAGATCCTGGGCTTGGGCTTTTCTGGGCACTCCCTCTCTTCTGGAAACCGTTATCCAAATAGGGAAGGGTTACTAGTTTCTGCCGTTGGCTACACTTTTCTTCTTCTTCTTCTTCTTCTTCTTCTTCTTCTTCTTCTTCTTCTTCTTCTTCTTCTTCTTCTTCTTCTTCTTCTTCTTC
>NC_034606.1:53822172-53866233 GCF_900095145.1 Mus pahari
TCTTCTTCTCTTCTCTTCTCTTCTCTTCTCTTCTCTTCTCTTCTCTTCTCTTCTCTTCTCTTCTCTTCTCTTCTCTTCTCGTCTCGTCTCGTCTCGTCTTTTCTCTTCTCTTCTCTTCTCTTCCCTCTCCTCCCTTCCCTTCCCTTCCCTTCCCTTCCCTTCCCTTCCCTTCTCTTCTTTTCTTTTTTTATTTATTTGGTGAAGGTGAGGGTGGGGTGCGTATATGGAAGTGAGAGGACAAGGCGTGGGAATTCAGTTCTTGCCTTCCATCACATGGGTCCTGAGAATTGAACTCAGCTCTTCGGACTTGACAGCAGGTGCCTTTACCTGCCTGCTGGCCCCACTGGGCTTTTATTATTAATCTAAAATGTCCCTTGCTACACCCCTGTTCTCCTAAGCAATCCAGGGATGAAGCCTCAGGTGGAACCCAGGGAAACTGCTTTCTCCAGCCCTCATAGCCCAGGCTATCAGCCCACGGGTTGGGGGCAGGAGAGTGACAGCTTTTCCCTACTTCCTCATGGAGTCAGTCTGGTGGTCCTGGGTGCCCACCCTCCACCCCCGACCCAGACACAGCAAGCACAGGTGAAGTGTGGAGGAGAAAGGGATAACACTCTAGCCTGCAGCCCTAGATAAGCCCTGGATCCCTGGCTCAGCTGCTGTCCGGATAACAGTGGCCCTTGTTGGGCTGCTTGAGTGGGGGCTAGTACCAGCCCCGGGCGTCTCCAACCGAGAAGGCCCCGCCCCCACCGCCTAGGCAGCAGGGGCAAGCACATTTTCCACTCACCCTTGGCCCTAACTATTAATAGTGCACTCTCCCTGCAGGAGCCGCTATAAATAGCCCCCAGCCCCTTACACAGGCCCATTCAGGCGCCTGCCTTGCCTGCCGCCGGGATGCATACAATCACCCACACACACTGCACACTGTGGCTCAGAATCATCCACTGGGCACCTTGCCCGCTCTTGGCTCCTCCGGGGCCAAGCACATGGCAAGGGTACCCCCCCCCCCCGCCGCCGCCTCATCTGGCTTCCAGCAAGACCTGACTCCGTCTCTGCACCCCTCGGGGTCCACCCACAGCCAGGGAGGACGACTTGTCTTCGTGGCCTGGCTTCCTTTGTCCCTAAGTTTACTCCATCAGGGAGGTAGTGGAGCATTCCCTGACCCCACTGTGGAACATTTGTGATCTGAAGGGAAACTTGCTTGAAGGGAGGGTCTGGGTCTGCTGCCCCTTCCCAGGGGCCTGCCTACCGACACAGACTCAAGACTTCCTAAGAGGCGTAGGCTCAACCATCTAGGTTCACCCCAAAGCTGGTCCAGTCTCCTCCTGCCCTGTAGAAGGAGGGGGTACCTCCAAATTCCTGCTCTTTGTCCCTTTCTCCGGCCTTACCATGGCAGGCAAACTGAACCCTTGCTCAGTTCCCTGGTTAAGGGTGGCTGTTTGGCCTGGGAGCCTCCTTGCTAGACTTCTCCTGTCTGACCGCCTGGGCCTGGTGGCTGGTGGTGACAGGCTTCGGGGTGGGGGACTTGGGGGGTGCTGGTATTGTGTAGAGAGGAAGAGAAGAAAACAACCCTGTTTACGGAAAAAGGAACACCAGTGGCCAGCGGCCTTCCTGGGGGGACAGAGGTCTTTTGTTGGAAAAACAGGAAGCCAGGATTTCCAGGACCTGCAGGGGCCACTCGCAGGCCACTTGCCCCAGCTTCCGCCAATTCTCATAGCTCCCACCAGTCATCAGCGGCTCTCTTGTCCATCCCCTTTTGGTCCACCCCTGTGCCCAACGCTCAGGCCTCCAGCCTTCAGGCAAAGCTCACAGCATGGAGACAGGACTCCCTGTCAGAGGGACAGATACCATGCAGGGCACCTGGTGCCCGCCTTTCTCACCGCTGTGAAGCTGACAGGCGCAGCCTGCCTCTTGACGCCATCAACCATGGGCAAGCACTCTGTGCTGGAAGCCCACTGAGAGACCAGCCACAAGCCTGAGAAGTGTGTGTATGAATGTGTGAAAGTGTAAGAGTGTGAGTGCGTGCGCGCACACACACACACATCCCTATGAGGTCCCAGAGACAAGGGTGCCCCTAAAAGGCAGTCTGTAAGTTGAGTCAAGGAGAAATACCGCAACATAGGGCAGTATCACAGAGAAGGGTTGGAAAATGGGATCGGATGGAAAGGTAAGCTATACAGGAGCCAGGAGACCTAAACAGCAAGAAGCCCAAGGAATGTATGTGCGCGGGTGCGCGGGTGCGCGGGTGCGCATGCGCTCTCTCTCCCCCAATTTCTCTCTGTCTCATACACACACACACATTTATACTCACTGACGGCCAGATAGGTCCTGGTCCTGGATCAGTGGCCATGTGTTCCCGCTGTTGGTATTCTGTCTAGACTCCACCCCCACAGTTACCTGGCAATAGTCAGGTAGGCTCCTCCCCACGGTTACCTGGCAACGGCCAGGTAGGCCTGCCCCCCTATAAAGGGGCTGCTTGCCCCCTCCTCTCTCTCTTACTCCTGCTTCTCCCCCTCACCTCTTGCCCCCTTAATCCCCCTCTTTTCCCATTCACTTCCCCTCTTTCTTCACGTGGTCATGGCTGGCCTCTACTTCTCTACTCTCTTCCTCTCTCTGCCTTTCTTGTCCTCTGCTACCCTCTTAACTCCCCTCCCCATGCCCTGAATAAACTCTATTCTATACTATACCCGTGTGTGTCTGGTCCCTCAGAAGGAAGGGATGCATTGGCATGGGCCTGCTGAGGCACCCCCTTCCCCCACACCCTTCCAGAACCTATTCTTATAGTTCTTTCTCTCTTTCTTTTTTGTTTTTTGAGACAGGGTTTCTCTGTATAGCCCTGTATAGAACTCACTTTGTAGACCAAGCTGGCCTCAAACTCAGAAATCCACCTGCCTCTGCCTCCCGAGTGCTGGGATTAAAGGCATGTGCCACCATGCCTGGCTAGCTCTTTCTCTTTTTATGATCACAACACCTGCTACTCATGCCAGCACTGGGTGACAGTTCACATGCTGCCTGCTATTCAGTGGATTACCCATTGCAGCATGAGCAAGCGTGCATTCACATGTTGGCCATGTACCAATACCATACATCAACCCAGCCATGTTCAGCCTCTTCCCCTCTGCATACAGAACACAGGCATGTACACACACACACACACACACACACACACACACACACACACAGACAAGTCACCTGTCATCAGTCAGTAGTCCCTCCTCCATCTGCCCCAAGATCAGTTGCTCCCAACCCTAACACTACCTGCCAGGGAGTGAAGCTGCCCCCCCTGGCGCTAACAGGAGCACTGCCAGGGTCGTCCTACCCAGACAGCTGTGAGGCACTATGTGGTGCCTGGCACTGTAGAGTCAGGACCAGCAATGTTGTGTAGACTGATTGCCCACAGGATGGCTCTCCAACCTGGCTAGGAAAGGGTCTCAGATGCAGCCCCCCCCTCGCTGGCCTCTCTGCTCTATCTGCATGTCCATCTCAGGGACCACCGAACACTTCTTCTGCCATGTCTAGGTGAGGGTTGGGCTGAATCGATGGCGAGGAGGTGGGCTGCTACTCTGGAGCAGGAGTTGGGGGTTCACCTGGGCCTGGTTGATCCCCCCCCCCCACAGCAGTCTCACACCTTTATTCTGTACTGTCCTCGAGATGCTATCAGAGGGAGCCTTCTGGTGACTGAAGCCACCGGCCACTTCAGGCAGCTACTGAGAAGGAGGAGAGTGGCAGGGCTGATGGTGTTTGCTATGAGAGAGGCAGGAGTCCACAGTGAAGGCAGAAGGCCAGGCAGGCAGGAAGGTGGGAAGTTTGGACATATTGACCTTGATGCCACCTGAAAGACTGGGAGAGCTGGGGACTGCAGGAGAACCGCTACTGCCTAGGTCGAGGTTCCTGGTCCAACCCTAGTACTCAAAGATGCAGCATCCGGGGTCCCAGCTGTGTGTTATGGTCCTTGTGCCCAGTCTCCTGTGGTTTTTGAATGTTCTACAGCCCCACCATCCAAGGCCGCCTTCATGGCAATGTTCCCCGTTGTAAAGGGGATTCCTTAGCCACACTAGGCCAGACATACAGTAAGGGCTCAGTGGTATGTGCTATGACATTATGGGCCCAGCCCTCCTGAGCTTTCCCAAGTCCAAGAATCTGTATGCAGAAATGAGCACCAAAGCCAGAAACCTACAGTATTGAGAAAAGGAAAGGAAGTCAGAACTGTTCTCTGTGGAATCTACTTGTCAAGGGGGAAACCCTGGAGTCCCCTGTGGAAGTGTCAGTGGGGCCAACACAACAGCAGGAAAGGGAACTACTCATGGTCATGAGCAGGGCAAGTGAGTGAGGAGTGGTGAATAAATGAATGAGCGAATAGTAAAGGATTAGTAAATAATAAGTGAAAGATGAAGGAGTGAATGAATGAAGGAGTAATGGGTGAATGAATGAAGGAGAAACGAGTGAATGAATGAAGGAGTAACAAGTGAATGAATGAAGGAGTAATGAGTGAATGAATGAAGGAGTAGTGAGTGAGTGAATGAGGGTAGGTGAATAAATGAGTGAGTGAACAAATGATGAATGAGTGTGAGAGAATGAGAGAGAGTGAATGAATGAGTGTGAATGACAGACTGAGAGAGTGAATGAATGGCATTGTGTACATGAATGTACCCTGCCCCACTCCAGGGTCCTCATCGAAAACCCCAGGTCCCTTGCACGGAGGAGGTCCCGTGCAGCAGAGGCCATGTGAGTGGGAAACAAGAACCAGCCCAGGATGCTTAGCACATTAACTCTGGGGCTGCAAGCAGCGCCTGGGTGTCTGGAGTGGCTGAGGCCACCACCGCCTCCTGCTTCTGAAGACACAAAGCTACAGCTGTTCATGGGCCACAGTGAGCCCCATGCAGGGTAGCAGTGTGTGTGTGTGTGTGTGTGTGTGTGTGTGTGTGTGTGNNNAGAGAGAGAGAGGAGAGAGAGAGAGAGAGAGAGAGAGAGAGAGAGAGAGAGAGAGAGAGAATGAGTCACTTTGCCCTCAGCCTCCTCCCCCACACTTTTTCTGGTCCCACACCACGGCCTCAGCTTTACCACCTCTCTCTCTCCATTAGGGATCTGAGTCTCCACAGTCCCCTCAGAGAACCGAGAAAATTGGAGTCCGTTTTTTTTGTGGGCTTGTCAGCGCAATGCCCCCAGAAACCTCTGTAGTGTGAGCATCTAGAAGCCCAGAACATACAGCCCTCACACCAGCAGCCAGCAGCGACCCACAGGGACAGGATCAGAAGGTGTGTATGCATGCAGACTCCAGAGTGTCTGGTCCTTAGAGCTGTTCTGGGAAATGGTCTAATGACCCACCCAAAAAGTTCACTGTTCCCAGGATCCTGAAGGCAAAAACGCGTATGAATGAGAGTTTGCCTTCCATCCCATACTAGGTCCTATAGCCCTTGAGACCACCGCAGCCCAACAGACCCCTGGTTGTGAGCACCTCAAGATGAAGGGAGGCGGCTGAACCACAACCAGGGTTCAGACCCACTCAAACTGCATGATAATAAATGGATGTTGGGCCGGGCGTGGTGGCGCACGCCTTTAATCCCAGCACTCAGGAGGCAGAGACAGGCGGATCTCTGAGTTCGAGGCCAGCCTGGTCTACAGAGTGAGTTCCAGGACAGCCAGGGCTACACAGAGAAACCCTGTCTCAAAAAAAACCAATAAAAAAAATGGATGTTGGGTCAACCAAGTCACTCACATAGCACTGAGGTAGAGCTGGACACTGACCTTAGCCTGATGGGTGAGGTACAAAAGAGAGGGTGATAAGCCTAGAACTTGGCAACAGCTCCTGATCAGAGCTGGACCTATCAGTGAAGCAAAGGTATGTGTGTGTGTGTGTGTGTGTGCTGTAAGAAACGCTGGAGCGTATGGGCAAACATAGGATGTGTCCTCAGGGGGCCTCATCAAATATACCACTGTGAGGAGGAGTGGCTTGGGGCGTGGCTCACTTAATACAGCGTTTGGTGAGCAAGCACGAGCATCCGAATTCAACCTTCCAGCAACCATGTAAAGAAAAAACGAAAACAAACAAACGACAACCAAAAACACGGTGTGGCGGTGCAGAGACAGGAAGGAAGATCCTTAGGGCTCAGTGGCCACCCAGCCTAGCTTAAATGAGTCCTAGGTCTCAGTGAGAGAGCCTGTCTTAAATAAGGTAGATGGTTGTTATGGGATAGAGACCCCAACTGGAGTCCTAGGTCTACCAAGGGAGGTGGGCCAAGAGGGTGGGTCCAGGAACTGTGTGCTGGCCACAGAGGCAGTGTGAAAGCTAGCCTGACACACACTCTGTACGGAGCTTGCTCTGTCTGGAGTCCTGCAGCTGCTGGTCTATGGAGACCTGTTAACAGGAGACAGAGTGGGTTTGTAACACTGGTGGGGAAACAGTGACTGGAGAGGGATCCTGCTAAGAGACACTTAAGCGGGAGAGGACAGGCGGGGCGGGATGCTAGAGTTTGGACAGGAGAGATTAGAACAGAAGGTGCAGGTTTCTCCAGCCAAGTCCAACTGCATGTGGGGGTGGGGTCATGAGAGTCAACTCAGCAAGACCTGAACTGGTGTGGGGTCAGGAAGGGGTATCAGGCAAGAGAGATTTGGGGGGACTGCGGTCTAAATCTACAGTCAGATGCCACTTCATACCCGCAGAGATGATGTCTGTTCAAAAATGGAAATGGCAAGTGACGGTGAACATGAACCAGCCACAGGGTGGATGCCATGATTTGCATGGCTAGTCACAAGCTCCTATGGGCCCCTCTGTGGTGGGCAGTTCCAGCACGGATTCCAAGATCTGGTCATTCACAAGCAGAACTGCAATGGCTCATAGCTCTAAAAGCCAGGGAGAGTCTGAGTTGGGGGTGCAGGAATCTGGTCAGGGCTTTCTGTTAGCCCAGGGTAGAATGCAGAAGGCAAGAGACAAAGGTGGAGAGACAAGGGAGAGGAAGAAAGGGGTAGAGAAGGACAGGAAAGGGGCAGAAGTCAATGAGCAGGAGGAGGAGCCAAGTTAGTCCTGTTGCCAGGAAACCAACCCCATGATCATCAACCCCATCAATCCATCCTTGAGATCTATGCCTTGGGCCTCATCTCTCAGCATCACCCAACTGGGGACCAAGCTTCCCACATTCCAGTGGTAGGAACCCATTCAGGTCACAGAACTGTGTGGTCCAGCCAATCCTCTTTTAGGGCTATGACCTGAAGAACTCTACAGACACTCAGACACTTCACTGCCCAGCTGGGCTCACACACAGCCATGGTCATGGACGAGGAAGAGTTGCAGGATATTATTATTATTATTATTATTATTATTATTATTATTATTATTATTATTTGGTTTTTCGAGACAGGGTTTCTCTGTATAGTTCTGGCTGTCCTGGAACTCACTCTGTAGACCAGGCTGGTCTCGAACTCAGAAATCCACCTGCCTCTGCCTCCCAAGTGCTGGGATTAAAGGCATGCGGCCACTACTGCCTGGCGAGTTGCAGGATATTTGATCACACTGTGAACCCCAAGACTGTGCACTGGGAAAAACCTGTTTCTTGTTATGGTGTGGCTCAGCCCTAGAGCACACCTTTGCTCCAAGAACTTTCTGTAAGCAGGATCAAATAAAGTCAACCATAGGTCAAGAGGTGGAGCAAGCAACTGATTGACAGGGAGCGAACAGAGGGAAACACAGGAAGTAGAAAGGAGAGGCTTTGAGTTGAAGGGTATTTTAGACAGCATGGAGAGGGAGAGGGAGCTCTTTTCCTCCGGGACATTGGCAGAGGGGGAATGTCAGCTGGGTGCTTTCCTGGCCCCTCTGAGCTAGCAGGCTTTCACCCCAACATCTGGCTCCTGAGTCTTC
This sequence comes from Mus pahari, assembly GCF_900095145.1. Taxonomy (NCBI): domain Eukaryota; kingdom Metazoa; phylum Chordata; class Mammalia; order Rodentia; family Muridae; genus Mus; species Mus pahari. The sequence continues at coordinate 53,830,022 of NC_034606.1, forward strand.
ATTGGTAAAATGGAATGTTTGGGATTTTGTTTTTGAAAAAACAAAAAGGTATGGAAACAACCCAACATTCAGGGTGTATGAATGGATGAGCCAGTCAAGGCACATCTACACAACAGAATATGATTTAGCCTTGAAAAGGAAGAAAACTGTAATCAGTGATCTGTGGAGCTGGGCGTGGTCAGAGAAGCTAGATTCAAATGGAAAATATTTGGGGGTTCTGGCCACATGGTGTCCCTGGAGCAGTCATATTCATGGAAACATAAAGCACTGCGGTAGTCGCGGCATCTAGGGTTGGGGCCAGGAGTTGTGAAATAGGCACAGAATCTGAGGTTCTCCAGTGGGATGATGGTGGTGACAGTTGTATTGTGAATGTGCCAGGCGACACGAACCGTAGACTCAATAAACGTAAAAAAGCGACCTTGATCTATTTATGTATTATCATAGTCAAAACAAAATAGCAACGCCTGCAGTGGCCTGCTCAGAACTAGACACACATGGAGATGGAGCCATGAGAGCTCAGCAGTCATTGTGCACAGCTACTGAAAATCTGCCATTTACTCCGGAGGCGGGAGAAGCCAAGTTTTAGGAGAGGCAACAGAGTCAACTCACCTGGACCCTTAGGGCTCTCAGAGACTGAAGCACCAGCCAGAGAGCACACATGGGCTAGACCTAGGCCCCTCCCCACTGTAGAGCGGATGCATAACTTGGTCTTCATGTGGGTCCCAAACTGAAACGGGAGCTATCCTCAAAAACTGCTGCCTGTCTGTGGGATATGTTCTTCTAGCTGGGCTGCCTTATCTGGCTTCAGTGGGAGAGGATGTGCCTAACCCTGCAGAGACTTGATGTGCCGGGGGGGGGGGTGCCCAGGGTGGGGCTCCACCTTCTTAGAGGAGAAGAGGAGAGGGATTGTGAGAGGAAGTGACTCCGGGGATGGGGGCAGTGATGGGGGCATAAAGTGAATTTAAAAAAGGTTCACAGCATTACGCAGGTTGAGAACCACTGATTTAGACTAACATTATATGACAGAAAATATCACGGCAAGTTAAAACCATTGAAAAGAAGAAAGGAAAGTCTGCATTTTAATACCTACCACGCTAACTTCCCCCTAATTCTCGAACAAGGGGATCTTGAATTTGGGAACTATGAGTCTCTAGTGAGCAAGATCGCTAGCCCCCATACAACCAAAGCTGGGAAGAGAGACTAGATGCTGAGTGTCGGGAAACAGGATGAGGTGGGGGTTTGCCTGCTGTACCCTATGCATGCTTGAATCTGGTCCCTTTGGGGAGGGGTGGCCAAAGTGGCCTGAAGAAATGTATGGGTACGGTGGGTAAAGGCAGTGAACCATAGAAAAAAGTCAGGGACCCCTTAACACCTACCCTTCTGTAGGGGAGGCTTGCCAGGCAGCCCATGGATCATTCTGATGACCTGGGACATTGAATGGTTTAAGTGTGTGTTTTTCTTTGGTGCTAGAGATAGAACTGAAGTCCATGCGAACACTAGCAAGCTCTCGGCCACCTAGCAACACCCTAGCCCCAGTGTGTACATTCTTAATGATATCTTTGTCCACCTCTGTTGCTATGGACTTGGAGCTCAAAGGTTTCTCCCAGGGACCAGGACTTGGGGGCTCCACCTCCCATGAGGCCTCGTCAGTTACCCTTAAGCAAGCAGGTTTCTCCAGATCTCTGTCTTCAAGCTTGACTCGTGCCCAAAGCCTTCCCAGGTTGGCTATTGTTCACACTCTAACAGTCCCTAACAGACTCTATCAGTACCAAGATGAGGTGCTCGGTAGTGCTCTTCCTGGGCCTGGGATGTTGACTCTCCTTGTCCTCAAACTGGGCCAGGCCCAGGCCCTCCCAACTGACCTTCAGGTGAGGAGACATCCTGGGACCCAGAAGAGTCTAGACCCTGACTGTGGTACACGACTGACCTTTGGCTAAAGCAGAATGACAGGGCTGAAGGTTTGGGGACTGACAGTATGTGGGTACAGGTCTCTGGCAGGCAGAGGTTCTTGATATGAATGGCCAGACTCGGTGTAGCTTTAAATTGAGCCTTGACTAGATGCAGGTGAGTGTTGTGGGCCTGTGGGATACATCTCACCCCCATATAAATATGCACAAGGACTTCCTAGGAATCTAGTTGCCATGCTTCCTATGGTCCTGCCAACCCCTAACCTCCCAACCCCCGCCCAGGGTCACTGTTGTCTAGCTCAGGTGAGATATAGGCCTGTTACATCAAGAGTCCCTCTCCTGCAGTAGATAACAACTGAGGGACATGCCTTTACCAGAGGGTCCCCAATTCGTCCTATGCCTGGCCTGGGCTTGGTCCTGCCCACCAGGATGTGAGGTTGCTACAGCCTCCGTGTCCCTCCTGGTTACTGACCAACCCAGTCCTCAACATGACCACATGGCATCCTAACACCAAGAGGGAAGGAGCAGGGTTTTAGGCCTCCTGTCCTTCAAGAGTGGGGCATATTCTTTTGGTGGCCAAGTTGGCTGGGGAGCCTGTACCCAGCCAGTTCTAGACCCCATGCCAATACTCTGAACCAAGAATCATATAGGACCAGGGTGGATGGGCACGGGGACACTGTCTGGGGGCAGGCACACTCTTGCCATCTTGTGGACCCAGCTGAATACCAAGTGCAGACTGTCCTGCCCCCAGAAGAACATAGGCACCTGATGTGGGAAAGGGAAAGTGGTTGATTCTGTCCCAAGGAGAAGCTTTAAACTGTCTGTCCTTCCAGTAACCTATCCTAGGGGGGCCCTTAGTGACTTCCCAGTGGCCAGCACCTGGCTCTTTGGGAAGCTGCCCAGCTCATTTCACCAGATGTTTATTGTTGTTTTTAATTATTTTAGTGTGTGTGTGTGTGTGTGTGTGTGTGTGTGTGTTCGTGCGCGCACGTGTGTGTGTGTGTGTGTGTGTGTGTGTGTGTGTGATATGTATTTAACTAAGAGCTCACACACACCACGACATATATATGGAACTTAGCGAACAACTTTTGGAAGAGGGTTCCCTCCTTCCATTGTGGGCTTCAGGAACCACACCCAGATCATCAGGCTTACAGAGCAAGCACCTGCAGCTCCAGCCCCCACCAGGTCATCTACAGCAGCTCTAGGACCTGGAATGGCAGAGTTGTCCAGTACATGTGGCTACACAGACCTTGTCTCATGAAGCGTCCCTGTCCAGACTCCAGCTGTTAGCATCCTGTGCTTGGGGGTACTTGGGGCTCCTTGGTAGAAGTCTCAGCCTGTGCTGTCACAGGAGACCCTTCAGCATGTGTCGTGGAAGGCTGGCAATGTTCTTTTCCCATTGTTCCCTTTAGGGTTTGTCTCTCCCATAGTCTCTGGTCCCACTGAAGGTACGATGTCAGCAGGTAGCCAGGTGTCTCAGATGTCTAGCACTGTGGAGGTTGCTTCCACGGCTTTTAGAGAAGTCACAAGAAATATAAGTGATTCTGGAGCATCTCTGGAACGTCTTTCCTACTTCCAGATCCTGGGAGCAGCCATTTGTCGCATTAGCATTGTATCCCTCCCTGCCTCATTTAGAAACTCAACAAGGGACACTCCTCAGGCCTCTGTGGGACAGTTCCATCTTGTCCTTCCTGACTCCCACTCCTGGCCAGGGACCTTTACAGTGCATGTTGGGGACCCAGCCACCCCGTCATAGAGCAGATCTGGGCCAGGCCATGGGAGAGTTGGGTGTGGGCAGGATGTCTGGCAGAGCTATTGCTGAAGCTAGTCACTGTCCAAAAAGAGCCAGTACCCAGGAGGGGCCTCAGCAGGGATTGGAGCCAGCCCTGACAAGTTTGGCTTCTGTCACAAGCATAGCATCCAGAGACAACACATGGCTGCAGCTGGGTCCCCGGGGCCAGAAGGGACAGCCAGGATAAAGTGTAAGTACAAGACCCCACTTCCATAGGACTACGGAAATGCCTGAGGCAGCAGAGAGGCTGTGTGGAGCACCCGGCACAAGGGACTCCTCCTGTGTGCTATGTAGAGGGCTCTGTGGAAACCACAGGGACAAGCTCGGCACGTGTCCTGGCCAGGCTACCTTCTCTGCTGGCCCCGAGCCACGGCCAGTTGGGGACACAGTGTGCAGAGGGAACAGGGTGTGTGTTTGCTCAGGGCGCCTGGAGCCCAGCATGGGACAAGGGCCCATTGTGTCCCCAACCATCCTGGCTAGTCCGGCCCCACTGGCCCCTCCATGATGCTCCACCTCCATCCCTGCCCTGTGACCCCTCAGCACTGTCCACAGCCCTCTCCCTTCTCAGCACACATTCGTATCACCTTGCCAGCGCTAAGCCTCTGTCCACACTTAATGCCCTGAGACCTCCTACCTATGCCCGCACCCCACGTCCCTCTCCTCACCACCCCCTCCCATGCTGCCCACTGCCCTTCCATCAACATCCCCACCTGGTGGCCCCAAGTCCATACAGGTCATGACACACACATGATACACATCCTGATGCTGGCTCGCTCGCTCCAGGCTCACATAGGTCCCATCCACAAGCACAAACCTATCCCCTCTGTAGCCCCAGAGCCTCCCTCAGGGTGACTTGGTGATCCCAGAGAAGATGGGAATAATGTGATCTCATCAGCCCTAAGGAATGGAGAAGCTGGGCTGCTGTGAATCTGGCCTGGGGAACATCAAGGTTGGTAACCGAGTAGCCAGTCAGCTAACCCACAGCTAAGGAATGAATGACCAGCTGCCAGCTCGGGGTGGGGGGTGGGTCACCTGAGGTTGCTGCCCTGCCAGCCTGCTCCACACACACGAGGGCTGTGACAGCCTCCTCCTAAACCTGGTGGGCTGCATCATTCAGTGAGGCAGAGTCCAGCTACATCCCCCGTGTCTCCAAGAGACCCTTGTGAGGTAGGTTGGGAAACAGTTGGTGAGTGGTTGCCAGCCCAGCCACATGTGTAAAGGGATTGCGGGGGTTGGGAGGAAGCTGTCTCCATACTCCTCCTCCATGCTGGAGATACGTTCTATTCAGCTGCAGAGTGTCTCCTCATGTCAAGCCTCACAAAATCCTTGGGTTAAGCAGCACTACCTGGCTCACCAGTCAGAAAACCAACCTGAGTCTGGGTATCACATAGGGCATGTGCCAGGGGCTGGGGACCTTGTGGGTATAGAGAGTCAGTGTGCTTGCAGTGTGGGTGCTATACCAGTGTGAACTTTACAGAGGTCGAGGGCTGATGGTGCAGAACCGGTCTGACTGGTGCAGGTGTGTGTGTGTGTGTGTGTGTGTGTGTGTGTGTGTGTGTGTGTGTGTACGCGTGCGTGCGTGTGTGTTTGCGCCTTTGCTTTCTTGCTTGCTCACGTGGATGTGTGCACTGGGGCCCAGCCAGGAGGCAGACAGGACAGAAGCTGCGGCCTGTGCGTCATGGGCATTACCAACATCAGGTGGCCACCTGCTGGGGGTGTTGGCTCAGCTGGGAGTGGCAGAACAGGTACAGTTGAGCCTTGGAGGCTAAGATAGAGAGAGGAATAGGTAGGCTGGACAGCACCCAAAGGCACGCTCCACCCATCTTCATAGGTCAGAAGCACAAAGGACGCGGCAAAGCTGGGAAAAGCCAAACCTCGCCGGGAGGCCAAACCTGGATGGGGTGCCTGGGTGTTGAAAGACTTCAGTCTCCAGCCCCATCTCAGCCTGTGCTCATCCTGACCACAGTCCCTGAGCAGCCAGTTGACTCTGAGTCTTTAAGCTAGCTGTGGCAGGGCTGGTCTGACAGTTGCCCTGCTCCTCATCCTTTTGACCCCACTGGCCAGGTTGGCTTCCTTCTGGCCTTGCCTGGGAGCCCCTTGGTGGCTCCACATTGGCTTGGACAGGTCACTAAATTACCTCAGCCAAGCAAGATTTCAGAAGAAAAGACCTGGCTGAGATCCCTTCGCCTCTACCAAACCATCCCAACCAGTCTTTGTCCCAAGCTCCTGGGCACTCTCTCTTACCTGATCAGCAGCAGCCCCTGGCACAGGACAGCCTCCGTGGGCCTAGTCCTAAGTCCAAGTATGACTATATACCCAGTTCCCCTATGGCCACTTGCTTTCTCAAGCCTCAGTTTCCCTACCTATAAACAATAATCAAGAAGATAGCCGGGCGATGGTGGCGCACGCCTTTAATCCCAGCACTTGGGAGACAGAGGCAGGCGGATTTCTGAGTTCGAGGCCAGCCTGATCTATAGCATGAGTTCCAGGACAGCCAGGGCTACACAGAGAAACCCTGTCTCAAAAAAAACAAAACAAAACAAAACAAAACAAAACAAAAAAAACCCCAAATAATAATAATAATAATAATAATAATCAAGAAGATATCAAGGTAGAGCAGAACCTGTCAACAGGTCCTGAATGTATAAGCACTGCTGACCCTTCCTCTCTCTTGCCTGCTAGCCTATTCTCTTGAATAGGAATTCAAGACCTGGAGGACCCCACACTCCCTGTCTCGGGCTGCTGGAGCTTACCTAGCTGGGCTTTAGGGCTGCTGGAAGAGACAAAACCCTGGCTGAGGTCCGAGGACATGCGGGAGCATCAAGCTAGGTCCTGGGGGTGAAAGGTCGTTCTGTATGCAGGGAAGAGCGGAGATTCCAGAACAGATCAGGATCCGCTCACCGACACTAAAGGTTTCCTCCTAAGTCCTACCAGGTGGGTGGAGCTCCCAGCAAACCCATTCTACAGCTGGGAACTGGAGGCCCAATCATTGCCTTTCCTCCTCAGGCAACAGGGATTCAGTGAGCAGGAGTCTCCCAATGCTCAGAAACCTCCAGAGACAGATAAAGCTGAGAAGGACCCTTGGTTGCAGGGCAGTAGTGGGCCTCGGGGCTAGGGGTGCAGGTAAATCAGGTGTGGGCCGGCTGGGTACTAGACCCTACAATCAGGCTGGATGGGAACCAAGTGGATGATCTTTTGGCTGCTGCCCATGGGACAGCCTCCATCTAGGGTCTCAGATCAGCCAACTTGTTCACTTGGGCGGGTTACCAGGGCCTGGTCGAAACCCTAAAGCTGCGTCCCAGAAACTACGAGTCAGCGGCTCCCCTCCCACAGCCGCCAAGGAAAGCTAAAGCCACTCTGGGAACACCCAGGCAAGGGTGTGGCTGAGACCTGGACCTGAAGAAGGCAAAGACAGAGGAGCGGGTCAGGGACCAGTAGTGATCTCCTTTGCACATATTCTCCTTGGAATGGATTCTGGACTCATCCTGCCTGCTTAGGTCGTCAGTTCTTTCCCCAAGGGACCGGAAAGCCAGTCTCCTACTCTGGGCATCTCCTACCCCCAATTAGACCACTGATCTACCATTACTTAGGAGATGTATACCTGTGCTCAGATAGGGACCTGGGGTTAGCAACAGTGGCTGGCTGGACTTCTAGGGCAATGGGGGAGAGATTTCATGCCCCAGCCCCACTAGATCCTCAGGAATCCTGAGCTCTTCTCGTCTCCTTCCTTGCACAACGCAGGCCTGAACCTGGCTGGGGGAAACTCAGAGCCATAACCTTGTCCCCGAATCTTTCAAAAGGACTAGACCACAGACTTTTGGGTGACATCAGCACTTTAGCTTGGTGCTGGCTGAAAGGCTCAGAAAAGGAGGTGTGTTCCGAGGGCGGGATAGTGAGGTGTGGGGCAGGAGGCGCGCATGGGTAGGCTCTGTATGGTCAGCTGGCTCTGGATCCCTGGTACCCCCAACATAGCTCAGCTCTGCAGCCTAGGCTTGGGAAGCCAAGCAGGGCTATGTATGGGTAGTGAGAGTGGCTGGCTATGCCTGGGAGGCCAATGCTGACACAGGCAGATGGATTGTGGACAGGGTCTTCTCGTGCCAGGCTGTGGCCTGGCATCCACAGCCCGAAGGAGCCAGTGTGAATTCAGTAATCTCCAAGGTCAGAAGAGACAGTAGGAGCAGGAGGGGATTCCAGTAGAGAAGGGTTTGGGGACTGTAGACTACTAAGCAGAGTTGGTCAGGGGTGGTGTGGAGAGCGGGTGGGGGGTGGGAACCCAGCCAAAGAGTGAAAGCCTAGAATTCTTCCCATTCCTTCCATCCTGTGTGCTGACTTAGCCGCTGGGTCTTCCACTGCTAGTGGGGTGAGGAGGGGAGTAAGGGGGTGCATCTGTGCCCGGGGATCCTCCAGCCCCAGCTTCCTATTTCAGGGTACCCATCCCATCCTATCTCAAGCCCCAAGCCAGGTCTCCTTTACAGCTTTGCACAGGGACAGGGACAGGAACCTGAATGTTGTGAGGAGGGTCCCCTAATGGGTGATGATGAAGCCCTGCCTTACCCCAAGGGGACTCAGCTTCCTCATCTGGGTCTCAGTTCCCCAGGTCCCAGACAATGGACAGCCTGTGACCAATCCTAGGTCAAGTTTCCTAAATCTTCTTCCTGAGAGGTGGGATAAAGCTAAAAGTCAGAAAGCTGTGTCCAGGGGCATTGTGCCACTGAGATAGTTGTGACGTGTGGGTTTCTCCAGATTTGGGGGGAGGGAGGGCTCAGGGGAAAAAAAAAAAGCAGGAAGGTTTGTGAACTCCACAAACAATGAAAATACATGGGGTGCTGCCTATAGTGCCTACAGCCTAGTGCCCATCTGGGAGCCAATGTCACATTGCTTCTCGGGTTCCGATCCAGACGGCTAGCCCTTGGGACGTTGGTGGGTGTCCTCCAGGCCAGATTGGACTCTTCTGCCTGAGCTCTGGAGAGCCGGACACCTCACTTGCTCCAGGATGCCCCAGTGCAATCTATTTTCCGGGGGGTGGGGAGGGGAGGGGAAGCAAGAGCAATCACTGGGAGATGGTAGTAAGTGGGCCAAGAGTGAAGGACGGCCTCTGTGGAAGCCAACTCAACCTACGTACAGACCAGGGCGCCCTCCCTCCCCCACTGCTATCCCTGGCATTTCCTAGGAATAAGGAAGTGGTCTTGTGGTCGGAACAAAGCTTAGCCACTTCTGAACTGGATGCCCTGCCCAGACCTCAGAGCCCCAGGAGTCAGGACGGGTTTGTGAAACCTTGCCCAGAGATAGGGACAGGGCAAGGTCTTCCTCTGGCCTCAGCAGGTCTCTCTGGACTCTCATACAACTAGGTTCCAGAGTAGACTCAATGGACCGTCTGTCTCGGGGTTTTAGCATCCCTGCCCCGTGGCTCTTGGGCATTCCTGACCCACCTGGTTCTTCACCTAGAACTGCCTGGGAAGGGCCTGGGAGGGTCATAGGTTCCAGAAGAGGGAGCCCCAGTGTGAGTTCATCACCCTCTGTAGCTGCTTGTATTATGGTATGGACACTCACACCCTGATTTCCGTTCCTGCTGCATACTGGGATCTGAATACTCCTGGTGCCTATTAGTGCCTGCCTCGATGGACACCCAGGAGCCAGATCAGAGGGTTTTCAACAGAGGGTGGGGTAGAAAGAGCAACAGGACACAGCCCGAGGGAGCATCAGCTTTGTGGCCTAGTCCTCAAGTTCAGCCCCAGCCTGGCTGGCTTTGTATCCACACTGTGGCTTCCAGGATCCGGACCCTGCCTGCAGGCCTGGGTCCAATCCAGCAGGTGTGAAAAGAGAAGGCGGACAGGGCAGGCTCCTGGCAATCCCGCATACCAGCATGTACTTCCAGGCGCTGAGCACTGTGAAAACACGCTTTTCTAGTTTGTTTTCTGTGAGCAGAACTTGAGCCTGTACTTCTTCCTCAATGGTACAGACTGCCCCGCCCCGCCCCGCCCCACCCCCCATACCCAGGTATAGGGGACTTACCAAATCCACTTCTCTTTCTGAGCAATTAAAGGTCGTTCACAGAGACTGGGTACCTAGGCTTTCCAGCTCCATGCTGCGAGGGCACTGCCCAGGGCTGTCACCCGTCAGAGAGGAGCTGACTCCTGTCAGACCTGAAGCAGTCATCTGTCCTGCCTTCCTTCTCTCCTGGCTCCGACTATACGTGGGCAGAGGTCATGCCTGTTGGGGATACTCCTGTCTGTGAGCTCTGTGGAGCCAGCTGCCGCCCACAGGCTTGCCCTGGACCCCAACGTCTTTGTCCCAGCAAAGACCGCTGTTCTCTTTGACCACACGAGAGTAGGAAGAAGCCGGGGACAGCAGAGTCCTAGGCTGACTTGGGGCATGTGAGGAGGCCAAACTGACAGACATGTAGTAGGTGCTCACTGAACGTGCATCTCCGCGGCCGTGATCACACTTGAGCTGGACATGTCTCCTGGTCCCTCTGCATCCCTGGGGTATGAGAGCCTTCCACCAGGAGTTGTAGGGGAGGGGTGGTCTAAGATCTTACCTGCCTGTATGGAAGGACAGAAGTAGGAAAAGTAGGTACAGAGACTCTAACCTTACCACATACCTAGCTGGGTTTGGCCCAAAGGGATCCCCAGTATGGTGGAGCTTTTGGAAGGCAAGACAGATCTCACCGTAAGCCAACCCACATAGGAAGCTCTGAGACACTGGTGATACAATTTCAGGCCATGTGCCCACCAGGCACCTACTAGAGACTACAGACAGTATTTCACAGGTATTTACTGGCCATCATTGTCCCCGTTCTCTATACACGGGAAGCTGAAACTACATGGTGGTGTCAGGCAGTGGCGAGGCAAGGCCTGAGTATCGGGTGGGTCCTGGTCTGTGGTACACAAGCTGGGATTCTGAAGGTGGTCCTCAGAGATGAGCTAGAGAGAGGCTGAAGCTAGGGTAGGGGTGGAGGCAAATTTGATACAGATGGTATGAGCAGCTGGGTTTAAGGCCAGAGCCTTGTGAGGAGGAGCGCACTCAGCCCAGTCTTTCTGGACCCTGCCCGGACCACTCTGCCACATGGGTCCATAGCCCCAGCTGAAATGGACTCTTTTGGGGCCAATGTGGCCGAAGTTCCCTGGGTAGCCGGATCCAGATGGGGTGGGCTGATGCCACCATATCCACCGTCATTACCTTCAAGGCTTACCAGAGGAGAGAGTGTGGACTGCTTCGGGGATGCCAGAAAGCATTCAGTGACGATGAAGACCTGGTTTAGGCCTAGATACCCATGGCATCTTCTTTGTTATTTTTCAGGGTCTTTTTAATGCTGAGTCCAGGGGCCTGGGGTCAGTTGGGTTTGCTTGAGTGTGGACCCTGGTTAGAGCAGAATGCAAGTAAATACGCCTCAGTGGCAGCAAGGGCCGTGCCAAAGGGGAGTTGTAATTTGTCAACAGTAGATAGGCTTGGGCTGAGGGTTTAAGACAGGCAAGGGTCCCCTGGGCAGGAGGTGGTGTCTGTCAGCATCTGGGACAAGGTTGGAAGAAGCAGTCACAGTGGCTGGGCCAGAGTTCATGCAGGCTGCTGCTGTATTTCAGATCCTGTTGGGTCTTCCCAACCCACGGACGCCTTTGGCAAAATGTTGCAAAATCCTGGCTGGCTTCTCTGGCTCCTCTCCCCATCCAGGAGAGGTTTGCCAAGGAGTGTGGAGGCAGGAGGGGAAAGGGCCTCAAAACTGCCTGCCTTAAACTGAGAGCTCTGCTTCAAGTCAGTCTGGGGGCCTGGCTCTGTACAAGCCTGACAGGGTGGGCACCGAGGCCTGTTGGCTAATCAGTTAGCCAGGGCCAGGCCAGGGAGAGGTTGGCCTGGCACTACACCAAGCCTAGATCTGGGGCCAGGGCCAGGGGTGTGAGACCAGTGCCAGGTGTGTCTTCTGGGGTACTGCCAGGCTGGCCTATGGGGGCTAAGGAAGGGCCTGCTCCTTTGGGTCATTGCCCTCTTGCAGTGGGAGTCAAGTCAGAGGTGGCTCAGGGTCTAGTAGGAACTGCTTGTAGGAAGAACCAACCCCGATGGCCAAAGAGATTTGGAGGGGACTGAGGTTGGGGACTGGAGACAATGAGCTGATGGGAAGGAGGTAAGATAGAAGAGACCCATGGGTCTGTGTGGTAAATAAAGGGCAAGCGAGGAGACTCTCAGGCTGGAGAGACATCAAAGCCAGCCCTGGGGTCGAGAAGACCCTGGGCCTACCTAGGGGGCAGTTGGGCACAGGTTCTGCCATTGGAGTCGGCAAGAGCACTGGATGTAGATGAGATCTGCCAGGAGGTGAAGACTCAAGGGAGTCTGAGGGCACCAGGGCAAGCAGCTTGGGGAGGCTGTGGGAGGTACCCCACCTTGCCCTCCCCTGTCATACTGAAGGTCTGAAGAGTGTTTGAATTGTGTTTTTGTGAGCCTGTGTGTGGCATGTTGTTTTAAGGACAGTTACCTGTTTGTGACTAGGTTTGTAAGTAATATGACTCTCTCTGTCTCTGTCTCTCTGTCTCTCTGTCTCTCTGTCTCTGTCTGTCTCTGTCTGTCTCTCTCTGTCTCTTGGTGTGCGTGTGCGTGTGCATGTGCATGTGTGCATGCGTGTGTGTGTGTGTGTGTGTGTGTGTGTGTGTGTACTCTGAGGCCCTGACCATCCTCCAATCCATCATCTCTCCTTTTCTACCAGGAAAAGGACAGCCTGGCTCTTGTCACCACAGCAACAACACAGCCCCTCCCACTATCAGGACAGAGTGACCTGGTGGGGCTGGCTGTTCAGTCTCTGTACCCACTGCAGGGCAGGAACAACTGTTTCCAAGGCTGCATGTAGATGGGGACAGCAGGGTGGCTTGGGGAGGGTGTGTGTGTGAGCAAGCGACCCTCTGGTAGAAGCAATCCTGCTCTAGCAGCCTTCTCCTTGAGTAATCCCTGGTTAAGACAGGAAGGTGGACAGGCGGGATGCACGCTCCTCTAATGCCTAGAACATCCTTTGAGTGGAGGGAAGGCAAGCAACGGGGCCTGGGCATCCACAGCAGGACCATTCTCTTCTGTAGGAGATCTCCAGCTCTGCTGCCTATGGGACGACCGACCTGTGAGGCCCAGAGCTATTTTTAAGGCTTACTGGTTGGGCTTTCCAGGAACCAGGAATAGACAGACAGAGGACTGGTACCCAGTACAGTTAACTGTTTACAGGTGTTGAAACCTGTGGAGCAGGAATGGCCTGAGATCCACCTTCCAACGGGTTGGGTGCGGGGATAGGGCAGATAGACAAGGACCAGAAGCCCTGGGTTTCAGATTCAGTCCAGACTTCCATGCAAATAGGGAATAGGCTCCACAGACGGGCCCCACCAGAGCCTCTATTTGATAAACTAATTAATAGGGTGATAGGGTAGGTTATACCCATTGCTGGTAGGGGGTGGGGCAGGATTATTTGGGGACACAGGGATTTCCAAATGCCTGTCCAGAACAGATGCATGGGTAGCTGTTTAGATCAAGCCTCTTACCAGACCTTTCTTCAGGTCAAATGGAATATGACGAGACCCCATATGTTGGATGTATGATTCCTGGGGGTGAGGACCACGGCCTATTCTGATAACATCACGGAGCTTAGTAGGTTTGGGGGTCCTCAACACACACACACACACACACACACACACACACACACACACACACACAGATCCATGGAGTAATTGATCTACAACACAATAAAAATAAATCCCCACCTGAGGAGAAGGATGCTTCTTGTTCCACAGAGCCCTTCCTTCCCCCAAGCCCTCCAGTACCATGAGGGGGTCTCAGCCTACCTTGGAAGGAAGGGGAGAGGAGCTATGAGTGACAGCACCGTGAGGTAAGTAGTATGGGAAGATGCAAGGTGTCAGGAGCACCCCTCGGGAGTTTAGGGGCCAAGGATAGGACAGGTCCTGGTCTCCCAAGGCCAACTCCATGAGGAACCAGCCAGGGCGAAGGCCAGTATGATCTGGAATGAACCGGCTTAGAAATTCACTTGGGAGCCAGGTGGTGGTGGGGCACACCTTTAATCCCAGCACTCGTGAGAGAAAGGCAGGTGGATCACGGAGTTTAAGGTCAGCCTGGTCTACAGAGCAAGTTCCAGGACATCACAAAGAAACCTTGTCTCAACAAACAAACAAACAAACAAACAAACAAACAAACAAACAGGAGAGATAAAAAAGAAAATCACTTGGGAGCTGGGTGGTGCTGGTACTCACTTTTAATCCCAGAACTGGGGAGGCAGAGGCAGGAGGGCCTCTGTGGGTTTGAGGCCAGCCTGGTCACATGCTGGGTGGGGGTCTCTAGGGAGACACCAGGGAACCCCAGCCATTCTTCACCATTGAATTTACTATCCACCTACACCTAGACAGTTCTCAAGCACCCCTCCCTCCCTCTCCCAAAGACTGGGGTCCAATACAACCAGATTGTCCTGGCCAGAAGTACAGGTCCTGTTGGGTTCTCAGCTGGTCCTTTGAAAGCACCCTCGGGCAGACAACCCCCGCCCCTCCCCCACACCTGAGCAGGTACCCTGTAAACCCTGCTGATAGCTGCTACGGAAAGCTCTGTCCTTGGCAGATGTGGTTTGGAAAGCACATTAGGAGTCCGCCAGACAGAGCTCCGAGAACCTGAGACCTATTCCGAGGGCCCGAGTGTGTCCAGACAGTTGAGGGTCTAGGCCACAAAGGGGTGAGGAAACCAGGTGGGCCCCAAATTGTGTCAAGGCAGTAGGCACCTCAGAAAGGTTTCAGAGAGAGAAAGTGTGGATTGTGGTGTCGGTGGAGGAACACGGATAAGCGAGTGAGAAGCCAGATCCCCCACGGAGTAGCAGTTCAGGAATGACAGTTGTTGAATCGTTTAGACATCAAATTGAAGTCCAGGGAGCAATGGCTCTCAACTCATTCTCACCCAGCTATGACAGATGACAACTCCAGGTCCTGGGTTGCTCTTGAGCCAGTGACTTAGCCAAGGGTCAACAAGAGTTGAGTCTAATTTCACTGGTGTCTTGCGGTGTAGGTAAAAAGGACACAGGGAAACTGCTGTAGGCTGTGTCCACTTGGGCTGCTCAGGACGGAACTATGGACATAATAGCCAACAACAAAGGACCTCTGGTAGTTGTGAGCAGCCAAAGGGACACTTTGTCAGGTGGCTGCAAAGCAGAGGGACAAGTTCCCAGGGGGGAGGATCTAGGGGTTAGGAGGCTCTCATAAGTACCCAGCTAGGAGCATGAAATCGGAGCCTAGCTGATGGGCGAACACTCAAGGTGTGCTCCAGGGAGCTGAGGCTGGGTTGAGAGGTCTGAGGGCAAGGCTTTCTCTGTCGCCCAGCCACGTGCGCATCGTGGCGCGCGAGCAGCGGGTGACGCACACAGGGCTAGTGTCAGCGAAGGCCTCAGGGCCGCACGACTGTCCTCCCGGACTTCCGCCTCTCTGAGGGGGCCGACTCCTCGCACTCCCCCAGCCACGAACGCCCACGGGGAACGAGGGAACAACACGCGTAACTCGCGGAGTCAGAGAGTGACCTTCCTCGGCGCGGCCTGGGGGGGGGGGGGCGAGGCTCGGAAGGCCCCGCCCTACGCTGCCATTGGCTGAGTCCCCGTGTCCTTTCAAAACCTCGATTTTCATTGGCTTGTGCGGCCCCGCCCGCGCTGCCGGAGACATAAGGGGGCCGCCGCCCGCGCGCGAGCTGCGCGTGCGCAGGGCGGGTGAGCGTGCCGTGGAAAGCCGCGGAACGCCGTGCACCTCCGCGGCTCTACTACGGCAAGCTAGTCCGGACGGGTCGCTGTCCCCGCGCGCCACCAGCCCTCGGTGAAACGACAGGGAGCGTCCGGCTTTCCCAGCACCGCCCTGCCAGACTCAAAACAGCCACACCGCAAAACGAGCCTCGGGCGGAAGGAGGCGGAGCCTCAGGCGGCCCCGCCTCCGCGGAGGGATACGCATCTCCGTGGTCCAAAACCCCGGGGCGAGGCGGCCGGGGCGTGTGAGCCGCTCGGCCAGCTGCCGTCTACGCGCTTCCGCGCGGCCACTGGGCAACTGCGCCGCGCGGCTGCCCCGCTGAGCGCTCGGCCTCGGGGCCGTGGGATCCGCCGCGCTGTCTGCGGTCAGGAAGACCGCCCTCCCGCGTCCGTGCCGGACGGGTCAGAGGCGGCACCGCACGCGAGGCCACCCGCGATGCTGCTGTCCAAGTTCGGCTCCCTGGCGCACCTCTGCGGGCCTGGCGGCGTGGACCACCTCCCAGTGAAGATCCTACAGCCAGGTATGTGCGCGGGTCAGGGAGGGGGCCTGGGCGGGGACCGGGGCGGGGGCTTTGGGTCATCATCAACCCGATTGTGTGTCCCACAGCCAAGGCGGACAAGGAGAGCTTCGAGAAGGTGTACCAGGTGGGCGCCGTGCTGGGCAGCGGCGGCTTCGGCACGGTCTACGCGGGCAGCCGCATCGCCGACGGACTCCCGGTGAGTCGTGGTTCCGGGCGCACCCGCGTGGACGATCGCCACGCTCGGCCGCCCGTCTGACCGCTCGCGTGTCGCCCCCTCTTTTCCCCGCAGGTGGCCGTGAAGCACGTGGTGAAGGAGCGGGTGACCGAGTGGGGCAGTCTCGTAAGTATGAGGGCGCGGGGCGTGCGGATGCGGGTGTGGGTGCGGGTTGCCTTGGCTTTGTCCGATGACCGCCTTGTCCCCCAGGGCGGAGTGGCCGTGCCCCTGGAGGTGGTGCTGCTGCGCAAGGTGGGCGCGGCGGGCGGCGCGCGCGGCGTCATCCGCCTGCTGGACTGGTTCGAGCGGCCCGACGGCTTCTTGTTGGTGCTGGAGCGACCCGAGCCGGCACAGGACCTCTTCGACTTCATCACTGAACGAGGCGCCCTAGACGAGCCGCTGGCGCGTCGCTTCTTCGCGCAGGTGCTTGCTGCTGTGCGGCACTGCCACAATTGTGGGGTCGTGCACCGCGACATCAAGGACGAGAACCTGCTGGTGGACCTACGCTCTGGCGAGCTGAAGCTCATCGACTTCGGCTCGGGCGCGGTGCTCAAGGACACGGTCTACACTGACTTTGATGGTGAGCAGGTGGTGCGGCGTTCCGGCGACTGTTAGGAGGCCACGCGCCATGCTTGGCTTACGGGAGGGGTGGGGGCGACTGAGGACACCGGGGTAGCCCTCTGCGGCGTTAGGGCGCAGGGTCTGGGGACGGTGGGTGGCAGCCAGGGAGACCCGCGATACGCGTGTGACGCAGGGCCCCCGCCAGCCGCCTCGGCGCCGTGGCCCCTCCCTGTGCCGGGGAGGGCGCTCGCGGGCCTCCCTTGCGTGCGTGCGTGCGGAGCGCGGGGGCGCCGCAGTAGAAATCCCCGCATTGCGGAGCGCGGGGAAGCCGGGTCTCCCCCACTCCTCTCTCCTCCCTCCTCCCTTCTCTCCCGCCCCTCCTCTTCCTTAGCTCCTCTCCTCCCCTTGCAGAGCTGAGCAAGGCGAGCCGGGGCGGGAGGAGCTAGAACACCAGGCCTGGTTCCCTGCAGCTTAAGGCTTACGTTGTAGCTGTTTGTTGTGAAACTGGAGCCGGAGCTCATGTGACACGCTCCTGCCTTGGGGCCTGTTGGGGGTGGGCCTTCACCTCCCCTTCACTCCTGTTCCTCCCCTGCCCTCTATGTCCCTCCTTTTCTGAGCCCTGCCTGCTGCTGTGTTGGGATTTTTCCAGGGTGATGACAAGCAAGATTTCTCAGAGGTCCCGATGGAGGCTGGCTGAGAGCTAATGAAGGCCTGTTGTCCAGTGTGTTCACCCCCATTGTGTATACATCCTGATGTGTGCCTAATCCCGATTCTCCCCTCAGGCACCCGTGTGTACAGCCCCCCAGAGTGGATCCGATATCACCGATATCACGGGCGGTCTGCCACTGTGTGGTCTCTGGGTGTACTGCTCTACGACATGGTGTGTGGGGACATTCCCTTTGAGCAGGACGAGGAGATCTTGCGTGGCCGGCTCTTTTTCCGGAGGAGGGTCTCGACAGGTGTGTTGTAGAACCTGGGGCTGTGTTGGGAGCAGGGCAGTGTTGCAGCAGGACTCTGACCCCTGTTCTCTCTGCAGAGTGCCAGCAGCTTATTGAGTGGTGTCTCTCCCTGCGGCCCTCAGAGAGGCCCTCGCTGGACCAAATTGCTGCCCACCCCTGGATGCTGGGGACAGAGGGGAGCGTTCCAGAGAACTGTGACCTTCGGCTTTGTACCCTGGATACTGACGACGGAGCCAGTACCACTTCCAGCAGCGAGAGCTTGTGAGGAGGAGAGGGGGCCTGGGTTCGGCCTAGCCAGCGCTCTCCCAGAATGAACACTTTCTGCCTGGGAAGTCTGCTGCAAAAGCAGTGACCTCTGACCCCTGGTGACCTTTGCTCTCGGCACCGGGCCTGTTCCCTTTGCTTTGAGTGCCTTTTTGAACGCTGATCCACAGGGCCTGGGTTTTCTTGAGCTCTTCTGTCCAAAGATGGCTGTGGGCTAAACAAGGTCCTGCCTGCCCTGGGTGGATACTTGAACCAGAGACCCCAACCCTGCTGCTCCATCTCGGGAGGCAGCCTTCCTGACCAAGTGTGTTTGACATGGAGCACCCTGTGGTGCCCACCTCCAACCCTCCAGTCTCCTGGTGTTCGTCTGGGCATGTCTGCACAAGCAATGCAACGCTGGGCCACTGCTGCCCGTCTGCCTCCCCGGCACAGCACGGCACGGCTCTGCACGCAACCTAAGCGTGCCACCACGGTCTCTTATTTATGGTGTGATCACCCTGGAGGGCGCCCCGCCCTGCTGGGGCTATTTATTGTTTAATTTATTTGCTGAGGTTCCTCCAAGCAACCACCTTCTCCAGGCCCCTGGGGTGTTGAGGAAAGTCAA
Organism: Mus pahari; assembly: GCF_900095145.1. Classification (NCBI taxonomy): domain Eukaryota; kingdom Metazoa; phylum Chordata; class Mammalia; order Rodentia; family Muridae; genus Mus; species Mus pahari. Next base: position 53,848,587 of record NC_034606.1, read on the forward strand.
ATGTGGCTGTTGAGTCCACAGACCCCATCCTAATTCCTGCACCTGGAGGAGGTCCCCAACCCCCGTGTGTGTGGGAGGGGGAAGCATTTGTACAGTGGCTAATTTAAGGGGAGTGGGAGACCCTGTCACCCGGGCACTCTGCCCTAGGGAGGGGTTTAAATTATTGACCTTGTACAGTCTGCTTGCTGGCTCTGAAAGCTGGGGTGGGGGACAGAGTCTCAAGCCCTTAATTTATTTTAGCAGCTGTGTTTCTGTGACCCTGGTGTGACTAGGCATCAGGGGTGGGGTTGTATAAGTTCAAAAGTGTGAAATGTCTGAAGATCATATTTTTTATACAGGTATTTCAATTAAATGTTTTGGTATATAATGGATTCTTCTGTTCATTGGACTGGGCCCTGGGTGGTCTTCCAGATCCCTGTTAAATCTCTGTCAAGTGGGTGATGGGGAGAGAGGGAGGGTTGGAGATAAGCTTTCTTGAGGCCAGTGCCATGAATTAGCTAGCCAGAGGGTGTTTCTCCCTAGTCCCTTTTTACCACCTTTTTTTTCTACTCAGAGCTAGAAGGCTGGTCCATTAGGAGTCGTGGGGTGGGGGGGGGGGAGGAGCTGCCCTTAGGAGGAGTAGAAGTTTGTTTCCTATGGGTGGAGTGGCATGCTGCCTCCAGCTAAGCTTGGTGGAGGTGTTGGAACAAGTGAGGTAGAATAGGCAGTATTTGGAAGAGTAGGAAAGGGGCTGAGGGCAAGATGGTGTGCTGATGTTCAGTCCCTAGTGATTGAACCCTGGCTCCATCTTGTGGGAGGAGCAAGCCATCAGCCACGCCCAGCTGCTGAAGTAGGTCACTGGTGGGCAGTGCCCAGTCTTGAGACCACTGGGTACCACCTGTTAAGCCTCGGGCAGCACAGCAGAAAAGCCTCCGGCCAGGAGATTGAGAAGCAGGGAGTGAAAGTGAAGTGAAAGATAAGGCACTAGCATGCCCTCTGGAGCAGATGGGGGTGCGTGCTGGTAGGGGTGGGATATCCTTGCTACCGGTTTCCCCCGAGCCAGCAGTGAGGCTAGGAGGACCAAGCTCTCAGCCTTGCCTAGAGAAGCAGGCATCACCACAGCTTGTAGGCTCTGAGGAGATAGGTTGGGTCTTGGGATACTGGGTCCTCTATTTGCTGTCTGAGGATGATAAGCCCACCATCTGTATCTCCTGGGAGCCATGGGGCCAAAAGGCTGGGGCCCAAGCCTTCAACATGGATGGATCCATGTGATGACCCTGAGCTGTTCGGGGTCCTGAACTAAAGCCTTGAGAGACTAATCTTCCATGCTACCAGGAACTTCAGTCAGGGCAGTCTGAGGAGAGGAAGGATTGACTAGGACGATAGTTTTGAGCCTCCGAAAGCCCTCACAACCAGGCATCTGTGCTCTGAGAGGGTGGTGCTGATGGGAGCTGCCTAGATCAAGAAGGGAGCAGACTTTTCTGAGGGAGGCCCCCTCCATTGTGGGTGTGCACAAAAGAGCAACACATTGACCTTGGTACATGCCAATACTGCTGGCAGAGCACGTTCCTAGTTGTCTTCCAGTTCAGGATGGCAGAGAACTTGAGGCAGATGGCAATCGTGAAATGCCCAATGTCACGGCCTTGTATCGCGACCTCCACAGTGTTCCAATGTCTGAATCTGGACAAGGGCCTGGAGGACAGAGCTCTGATCTGGGGAGCTAGCAGGTCCAGCAAATCCACAGAACTCTGCCTCCAGGCTCTCCTTAGAGGCCAGGGCATCCAGAGTGCACAGCAGGCTATGTAGGAGTGCTCGAGAGGTGGAGCAGGCACAAGTGACTACTGGCAAGTTCAAAAGGTGCTGAGAGCGCAGGTAAACAAGTGGGTAGAGGTAGGGGACACAGGGGCACCTATGTCAGTCACCTCAGCATAGTCTAAAGTGACTGTCCACTACCATTTCTTCACCTATTGAGAGCCGCTGAGGACCAGTGCCAGGCCCCTGGGTGACAGCACAGTTTTCTGGGCTGCTGCTCCATTGTACAGGCCAAGGGGAGGAGGGGGGCCTTGGTTGGTGCCTGAACACAACCCCACAGGATCTAGAAAGTGACATAGGTCTGGGAAGCCCCGAGTCTAGGCACTACCCACACGACAACAGAAGGGTCCCAGGGTACAGGGCCTGTGGGGCTTTTCCTGGCAGCCGAGCCACACCCCCAGTGAAATTCTGAGAAGTCTCCGGGGCTCACTCCCAGATCCTGGACAGGCAGAGTTCCAGAGGTGGAATGCCAGGAATGTTAGTCAGCTTTCCATCACAGTGACACAGCACCTGATAAACAGACTGGCTGAAAGGTTGTTTTGGTTTCCAGTACAAAGTCCCAGAGGGTTTGTTCCCTAATTGTTTGCCCCACTGCTTTTGGGACCATGGTGGTCGAGATACCTACATATTGGTGAGGAGTAGGTAACTCCTGTTTACTTTGTGGTAGCCAGGAAGCAAGAGAGACAGGATGGGCTAACGTCTCAAAATCCCCTCAAGCAACCATCCCACCCCACCCCCACCCTGTGACCTAACTTCCTCACATAAGCTCCACCTCTTGGGAGTCCTACCACCTCCCACCCTAATAGGGCCAAAGGTTAGGGACCAAGCCTTTAAACAGAAGGGCCTTTGGAGCCACTCGAGATCCAAACAGGACCCCTAGTCCCTGTGGACCTGCTTTCTAGGAAGCCTGGCCTGTTACAGTCCTGACTGCCCCAGACTTGTTGATGTACAAGGTACAGTGAGAGATTCAGAGCCCAGCCCACCCCTCAGGCTCTCAGTCTGGTGTCTAGCCCGTTCCCACACTGAGGCTCTATCAGGGTCTCTGTGACTCCCATGCTGCAATGGACTTGAGCCCCTGCTTTCTGGACCGTAGAGACCTTGAGTGAGGTCTGGCTTCTCTCTGGGGAGAAAATAAAGCAGAGCCCAATTCATTGGCTGAGTCCTAGACATCTGGCTGTGGGTGTTCAAGCCCCTTTTCCCCATAGATAGACCTCTCCTAGTTTGCCTGGACAACCTCCAAGAGAGTAGCAACCCCTTGGCAGCTTGGGGCCCAGAGATGATACATATGTTTCCACTACACTTCTAGCTGCAGGGCACACCAGGTGGTCGTCTAGAACTCACAGACCTCCAATATTCTCCCCAACCGTACTGTCCTCCCCTTTAATACAGGAGGCTCTGTGGAGGGCGAAGGTCAGTGCCAGCTCAGGCTCCTGATACTTATAAGACCCTCTTCTGTTGAGACAGAATCCGTCTACATTGGGTTTCAGACCCAGGGGCTGAGGTGCCTAGTTTACACACCAAAGTGGACTGGACCTGACCTTCAGCTTCTCCTAGCATCCCTCATTCCCTACCTATTAAAGGGCATGGCTGGCATATCTTGCTCTTCTTTCAATATTTAATCTAGACAGTTTGGTTTCCATTCTTTCTCCTCTTCTCCCCTCTCTCTCTCTCTGTCTCTCTTCTCTTTCTGCACACAGTCGCTCTCTCTCTCTCTCTCTCTCTCTCTCTCTCTCTCTCTCTCTCTCTCCCCCCCCCTTCTCCTTGGACTCCCTTTTCATGGTGACTTGACTGACCCCCCCCTCTTGTGTGTGTGTGGTCAGTGAACTCACCGGAGAGATGCCCCCAATAAACCTGCCTGTATACTTTAATTTGGCTTGAATTGGCTCATTTTACCGGCAGAGATAATTTATCAATCTACAGGGTCTAAGACCTGTTACAGTGAACTCCTCAGGACCAGGACGGGCCTGTAGTTATCGGTTAGACCCCAGTCCTTCCTGACACTGCACTGTTGGTCATGCAATAACTTTGGAGCTGGAGGAGAAAGAGCAGACTACCTTACATGACTCTCTAAGACTCCTGCCTAGACTATAGCTTCCTGACTTTCTTCCTCCCCGACTTGCCACTCTCCCACTAGGAAAATTACCAGGCTCTGGGCTCTCCACCCTCTCTGAGTTACCCAGGCTGGGCTGCTTTAGCATTGTCTGGTAGCTCAGATGATTTTCTATGGGGCTAGGTCCTTAAAGCTACATATCTTAAAATTCTCAACCAATATGACTGATTTAAATATATCCTTAGGACCTGGTGGAGGTGGAACACGCCTTTAATCCCAGCCCTAGGGAGGCAGAAGCGGGTGGATGTCTGTGTTTGAGGCCAGCCTGGTCTGCAAAGTGAGTTCCAGGACAGCCAGGACCACACAGAGAAACAAACAAACAACAGGACATCCTTAGGACCAGTCAGTTCTGCAGGCTGAACCTCCACGATGCTTAGCAGTTTATGAAGGGTGGTTGGTTTGAACATCATTAAAGCCCCAACCAGGTCACCGCAAGACCATTGGGATGCCCTGGAGGGGGCGAAATTTGGCCACAAGGATGCTCTTTCTGCCCTTTTGTGATCTGCTTCCTCATCTATTGGGCCCAAAGCCAGGATGACTTCCCATAGGGGTAGGTGGGGATACGCATGGTCTCCAAGGTAGATCCAGAAATGAAGTCTTGGTCTTGCTTCAGTGCAAGGGAAGGACGTAGTGCCCAGAGACCTTGAGAGCCTGACTGTTCCTCATGAGGAGGAGAGAGCCTGGTCTGCAAGTGTCCTAGCAGGAGAGAAGCGTTCTAGAGAGACACACACCAGACGCAGCTGTGTAGTTCATGCCTGGGCTGAAAAGGCTGTCTGAGGCAGAGGCCTGAGAGTCCCCAGACAAACAAGCAAGGACTGAGCAGGCAAGAGTTGAGGATCTGGAGGTTCACCCATTTGATTCGCTGTCACAGGCTTTGTCTGTGGTGACTACAGGGGCTCAGCCTCTGGCAAGCTACCCAGGCCTGTCAGTGGTACCTCACTGGGGTACCAGGAGGAGAGAATCTGAGGAAGAGGGTGTTGTTGATTGCTGGCCTTGCTGGACAGACAAGCAGGCCTCTCCACAAAGAGCTATTGAGTAGCCAGAGTCTGGACACAGCCCCAGGAGGGGTTTGGGCAAGGCAGTAGGGGATGTTGCTAGTCCCAAGTCCAGGTTAAGTGGCAGGCCTGGCTCCTGAGCACAGAGCCGTGAGTTAGGCAGGAGACTGGACCTTGCTCATCCCTGAACTCTGCCCTGGATTTCTCAGCAGCCCCAATGCTCTTTTGACAGGAACCTCTGTTGGGATGGGTACACACGGCTGCCAGACAGCCTTAGTGAAACCCCGAGAGCTTTGATTACACAACTGACCCATTTTTTTTTTTTTTTGTTGCCCTGTGGCAGGTTGTATGTGGCAGGGGCTGCCCCTCCAACAAGGGCTACTGCCCTCTCCCTGACCATACATACACCTTCAGGAAAGTATCTCTGGGCTGCAGGTAGATTGGATCCCAGCAACTAGAAACCAGACCAGACCAGTGTTCTACTTTCCTGTCTGTTGCTGTGTTAAAACACTCTAACCCGCCGGGCGTGGTGGCACACACCTTTAATCCCAGCACTTGGGAGGCAGAGGCAGGCGGATTTCTGAGTTCGAGGCCAGCCTGGTCTTCAGAGTGAGTTCCAGGACAGCCAGAGCTATACAGAGAAACCCTGTCTCGGAAAACAAACAAACAAACAAACAAACATAAAAACCACTCTAACCCAAAGCAACTTAAGGGAAGAAGGGGTTTATTTGGGGGTAGGGGTGGGGGTAGAGGTGGGATGCTAAGTGGTAGGGTAGAGGCTTCCTCCTGAATAAGCCAAAGGAGTTCCCTGCTCCTTGCAGTGGGCCACTTCTGTCTGACACTGCATGAACCTGGTGGGGAAACTGAGGCTCAGGAAGACTTTTAACTACCTAAGTCATAACTACTAAGTTGGCTCAGATCTCAGCACAGGGCTTCTACCTAACTACCACCGGAAGAAGATGCCCCCCAGGGCAGCATGATTGGATGCCTCCTTCCCAGTAAGAGGCTCAGAGATAGCAACTGGCTGTGATCTGGCCTCTGGCCCCTGCTGACCAATCTGCTGGTGTGAGCCACCGGCCCTGCCCAGCCCAGTTGCTAACTGGTTTTCCATTAACATGGCATCGGGGGTGGGGTGGGGGGAGTAAGGAGACAGGGGACACCCTTGGCTCAACCTTTGCTGAAGGCTACACCCGACCATTCCCAAGGTCCTGTGGTCTACAGAGACAGCGCTGAAAGCTTTGACTTCATTCTGAGGCTCTGGTTAGAAGACCGGCATACGACCGCGGCCCTGGAGACGAGAAAACAGTTTTCCTGGGAGAGGCTACTGCCTCTCTTCCCTTCAATCACTGTGGCCAGAGACCCCACCTCACTGGCCACTCTAGTAACAAAGGGACCAGGAGAAGAAAGGCGCTGGTTATAAGGCCTCAGGCTAGATATGGCAGAACAACCATCTGCACTGTTCACCACAGGTCTTGGGCAGGCTTGGGAATATGTTCCAGTGTTTCTGGGTGTGTTGGGTCCTAGGACCTAGAGATCAGACAAGGCCTGGCAGGGCTTGTTGCTTTGATTGAACCCAGTGTTTTAGGTTCCTTTCTGTGGCTGTGCTAAAACATTCTAACCCAAAGCAACTTTCAGGTCTTACACTTCCAGGTCACGATCCACGGAGGGAAGTTGGAGTCAGGGCAGGAGCCGCAACAGGCACTTCCAGCAGAACCCATGGAGGGATGTTCCATGCTGGCAAGTTCTCTCTAGCTTACTCAGAGACTCTAGGTCAGCTAGCTGGCTTTCTACTAACAGCCCAGGCACACCAGCCTCAGCATGGTGCCCTCTACCGTGTGCTGAGCTGTGGCAGGCTATTGGCTCACACCTGAGATTTGACCCCTGAGATTGTATTATTTACTGGAAGAACCTGTTATTCGTCGTGGTGTGGCTCAGCCTTAGCATATACCTTGAATCCCAGAGTTTCTGCTTGAATATTATAAACAGGATTAAACAAAGTCAGCCATAGATCAAGGGGTACAGGAAACAACTAGTTAACAGGAGATGAACATAGGATTGTTAAGAAAAAAAAAAAAAAACTAGTAAGAGGAAGTCAGAGAGATGCACAGGAAGTTGAAGGGAGGGACATTGAGTTTGAAGGAAGTTGTTTGAAAGAGAGGGGATTGCCGGGATTGGGCGTCTCAACTGAGTGCTTTCTCCACCTCTCTGAGCAGGCTTGTAGCTCCAAAGTCTTTATTGGTAAAATCTGATTGAGATTTTGTTAAAAAAAAAAAAAAAAATTACACTGAACCCTCCCACATCAATCACCAGAGACCGTTCCTCATAGACAAAGCCACAGGCCAGTCTCAACTGGCCAGTCTCTCAAGCGATATTAACTCAGATGATTCTAAGCTATGCCAAGTTGACAATGAAAGCTAACCAGATCACCCAGGTCACTGGGTCTTCTCCTCATCCTGTGGTAGGTGATGGAGAGGGCCAGGGATTGGAGGTGCCCTGTGGTGCTCCGTCCACACACACAACTGCCAGTCAGGCCTCTCTTCAGGGCGCCTAGGGGCCCCACCTACTGACTATCACTTGCCTTCCACTTCCCTGCATCCTGTGTCGCCTCTCTTACATGTCCTTTCCACTGGGGAGGGAAACAGATAGTCCTCATAGAAGTTGGCCCTGCCAAAGGGCAGTGACCAAGGCACAAGTAGGTGTCATGCTTTTCGATGTGACAGAGAGGGGCCTGTTGAGATCTAGAGAAGGGACACCAGCTGACGAGAGGGCACAATAGGTCAGGCCTGTGTCACCGTGTTATATGCCTGGAATCCTAGCACTTGGGAGGCAGAGGCAGGAGTATGAGTTTGCTATAAGTCCAAGGCCAGCCTGATCTCTCTCTGTCTCTGTCTCTGTCTTTCTGTCTGTCACACACACACACACACACACACACACACACACACACTCATCTCCAAGAGCAGCTCAGGCCTTAAGGGGCGAGAAAGGACAGGCAGGGCTCTGAAATCTCAGTAAACTGGACATAGGTACCACAGGACCCTTCTCCTGGCTGGCCTAATGCTCTAGTAGAATGGCCTGCTCTACTCGAGGTAGCTGAGAAAAGGGTCCAGGGACAGGGAGACGGACCTCAGAAGCAAAGGCTGAGCAGGGCCCAGGGATGCCTTCTCCTGCCAGGTCCTGCTGCTGAGAGATGTAGGTGATGGGGGCAGAGCAGGCCGCTCACGTGACCACACATGGCAGGGCTCCCGCAGTGCCTACCTTAAGCACAAATCCTGGGCCTGAAAAGGCCTGGGACTCAATGTTGGCTTTGCTTCAGTTCAGGCCCTGAAGTAGCCGCGTGTGAAGGATGCCAGCTGGAGCTATCAGCCCACAAAAAGGATGCATGTAGCTTTTTGTTCTGTATGTGTATATGTGCCCAGTGTGTGCATTTAAGTATGAGTATGCCAGTGTGCATGTGAAAAGCCAAGTGCATACATGTCTGAGTGTGTGTGTGTGTGTGTGTGTGTGTGTGTAACCAAAAATCCATATGTCAATGAAAATGGGTCTCTGTGAGTGCCTATATTTGTGGTCCCATGTGTGTCTCTCAGTATATGAACATGTGTACAGTATATGACTATGTGAACTGGTGTGTACATGCATGTGTATGTATGTGTGTGTGCATCTCTTTAGAATCAACGTAGGCAAAGCCTGCTGCGCATACTAGAATGTCCTTCCCACTACCACCTCCATGTGACATTGTGGCCACAGTGACTTAGCCTCCCCCACTCGAAGGGCAAAGCAGCCTGTGGAGGGATTGCCTGGGAGGCAGTTCCTTGGGGATTAGCCAGGGAGCTGGTAGGAGAAAGAAGATGGCCACAGAGGAGCAACCTGGAGCCAGCTGAAGACAGGCAGGCACAGAGGGGCCATCATTGCAGGAGGCCCTGTGCACCTGGTCCTTCTGGCCAGGCTACTTGATAGGATCCCCCCATGGGACCCCTGACCTGCCTTATGGACAGTATGGTCACATGATGGTGTATCCCTAAGGTGGTGTTGACCAGTGATGACTTTGTAGTGCAGGTTTTATTTTATTTTATTTTTTAAAAAGATTTATTTATTATTATATGTAAGTACACTGTAGCTGTCTTCAGACACACCAGAAGAGGGTGTCAGACCTCATTACGGATGGTTGTGAATCACCATGTGGTTGCTGGGATTTGAACTCAGGACCTTCAGAAGAGCAGTCGGGTGCTCTTACCCGCTGAGCCATCTCACCAGCCCCAGGTTTTATTTTTAAAACTTTTATTACATTTACACACACACACACACACACACACACACACACACACGTCAGGGTAGCTGTTGGTTCTCTCCTGAGGCTCTACCAACTCAGGTCATCACACTTGTCAGCAAGCTCTTCTACCCTCTGAGCCATCTTGTCTTCCCATGGGATGCAGGTTTGAAGAATATCCAGGGCTGTGCATCTCGCGTGCATCCCGGACTTCATTACCTGGACAGTCGGAAGCCCTACCTCCAAAGAACCCAGGGCAAGGGAAATCTAGGGTATATCCCCCCAGGAGGGTGGTGGTGGTGTATATGTACGCGTGAGTGTATGAGTATGAGAGAAAGAGACAGAGAGAGACAGAGAGACAGACACAGAGAGAGACAGAGATAGAAGAGACACAGAGAGACCCAGAGGAACGGCGGTGGAGGGGACAGAGGGAGAACGTTTATGGAGGACAACTAGAGAGGCAGGGCTGGGGTGGGCAACAGGCCAGACCTTCAAAGCAGGAGCGAAGTCAGGTGGAGAGGACAGTCCTAGCCCAGCCCCAGGAACCTGGACAGACAAAAAGAAAGGAAGGGGCTAAGATATCACGGTTCTCCAAGCCTGGGGGTGGTGGTGGTGAGGGGAGAGAGATGAGGTTTAGATGGTTTGGGAGTTAGAAGGTCACTCTGACCCGGCCAGGCAGCAGCAGACTGCACAGACTGGGAAAGATCCTGCCCCATGATACTCACGCACGCGAGGGCCCTCCCCCAAGCACCGGAGGACAAACGTGTGGGAGCAGGAGGGAGCAGGCTGGGTCTATGCTGACCGGTTAGGGCAAGAGGACACCGCTTATCCTGGGGCAGCAGTCCTCTAGGACTGGGTGGGACTAGGGATTCCGGCTGTGGTCCGCTGGCCTTCCCCTGCTCCCCCCTCCACCGCCCTCCAGCCTTTGGGACATTATGTCCCCACCACGTGGTCAGCTGAACCCGGCCTCCTCCTCTGGCAGGTACCTGACTCTGCTGGCCAGATTAGCTGTGGGCACCCTGAGCCTGCTATGGGGCCTGAAGAGGAATGGGCCCCAAGGAGGAGGACTGACAAAAGTGACCCTTTGTCCAGGTCGCACCAGGACACCTGTGGGCGTGGTATGAGGGACCCGCAGGTCCTAGCTCTGATACAGAGCACATTTAGCCCTAGTTGGCTGGTTTTTGCAATAACAACAGCCTGCACAACTCTAGGCGGTAGGCGCCCTTCAGTCTTCAACTCCAGCCTTTCTTGTACCTGATACCCTCGTGGATTAAAAACAAGCTGAAAGACTTTGCCTTCGGGACCTGCGGGTCGCCCCAGCCCGAGGCTGGCCAGAGGCATGAGATACTGCACCCGGATAGCGGTGGCGGTGGTCCTCTTTCATCCAGTCCCCAGTGCTGTGGTCTCACGCCTGAAGCCATGAGAGCATTGAGTGGAGGGGCTCAGACTGAGGCAAAGTGGAGGACTTGACGAGGACGTGGTCAAGACACCAGGTCACTTTGCGTATTTGCCCACTCCGGTTACCACGGGGTCACCCCAAGTTTCAAGACGGCGGGTAGCCAGGCTGCGGAGTTACTGGTCGCAGCGCCCCCTGCTGGCCGAGAGATTTGGGGCGGCAGAAGCTCCAGCTTAATTTGCAAACTTTCTGGCCCAGGTGTGCACCCTCCTTGTCCTGCCTTTTTCTGCAATGCACCAGTGACCTCAGCTCCAGTCTTCTGCTGGGTTCTCAGGCGATCCCATCCCTCTGTCCCTGTGTAGGTGCTTTGATTCTTCCTTGAGGAGCTCGAGATCGCGGGAAGGCAACTTCAAGAAGCCAGGTTGGAGAGAATTCCCAACTATGGGCCTTGCCTAGCCACAGAATGGGCATGGTTACAGTGGTCACAAGCTGAACTGCTAAGGCCTGCTCAGGGCAGAGCAGCCTCTGTTTCTTTCAGCTAGCTTTTTTTTTTTTTTTTTAAAGCAAATTCTTCCTAAACTAATACTCTGAGTCATTTTAAACAGTTCAGAGAATTAAATAGAAACCTAATAAAATCTGCAAAAGGTATTTTTAAAACAACTTCGTTAGGGTGTGATTTACATTCTATAAAAATCCACCGGCTTTGAGCAGTTTCAGAAGTCCGCCCACAATTCTATGCTTTTAGTAAATTTATCTAGCTGCGTATCCATCACCACATCTCGTTTTAGCATATTCTCATCCCCTCCAAGTGCTCTCAGACCCCGCAGATGTCACTTCCTCTTCCCACTGTCAGGCTGCTTGCTCGCTTTATAGATTTGCCTTTTCTGGACCTTTCGTTTGGATGGAGTCTCACAACTTGTTGAGTTCAGTCTCTGGCAGCTCTCACAGGCGATCATTTTGAGGTTTGCCTGCACTGTGTAAGCAGTTGTTACTTTTGCCACAATGTTTCCTTGAAAGGATAACCCGTCCTTTGTCCCTTCATCAGCTGAAGCAGATTCCAGGGGTTGGTGCACTTTGGCTGTAATGAATGCAGCTATGGTAGAGATTTGTGGATTGGTCTTTGTGTGGACACACATTTTCCTCAGGTAGATACAAAAGACAACAAACACAACAAAAGGCAAGAATTGCCGGGTCACATGGCAAGTTTATTAAGGTCTGGAGAAATTGATTACATGTTATCTTACATTCCCATAAGCATGCTATAAGGGCTCTGGTGTTTCCACATCCTGCTGTTTTTATAGCTTGCTTCTATACTCCTTTGTTTGTTTGTTTGTTTAAATGTTGGAGTCAAGTTAGAAGAGGGCATCAGATCCCATTACAGATGGTTGTCAAGCCACACTATGTGGTTGCTGGGAGCTGAACTCAGGATCTCTGAAAGAGCAGCCAGTATTTTTAACCTCTGAGCCATCTCACTAGCCCCTACTGTACTTCTTTTGATGGGCTATCCTAGTGGGATACTTTGAGTATCAATTTGGGTATCCCACATAGCCAAACACTAGTGATTATCAGCACATGTGTGTGTGTGTGTGTGTGTGTGTGTGTGTGCTTAAAAACATGTCTTTTTTTCCTTGCTATTGTTTTGAGGTATGGTTGAATTCAACATTTAACTAAGGACAACTTTAAATTCCTGATCTTCCTGCCTCACCCTCTGAGTCAGCACTGAGAATTTCAGAAATGTACCACCATGCTGGGATCCACTCCTGTATCTTCTTTGTTACACTATCTGAGTAGATGTTTCAACTCTTTACTTGGATCCTATGTCTTGTGTGTATAGTATGTGTGTACTCTTTTTTTTTTTTTCTTTCTTCTAGACAGGGTTTCTCTGTGTAGTCCTGACTGTCCTGGAACTCACTTTGTAGACCAGGCTGGCCTCGAACTCAGAAATCCACCTGCCTCTGCCTCCCGAGTGCTGGGATTAAAGGCGTGCGCCACCATGCCCGGCTTAGTATGTGTGTATATGTGGTATATATGTGTGTATGATGTGGCATGTGCATGCACGTGTATGTGTGTGTTGTACAAACTTACTCATGCACACATACGTGTGTATAAGTCAAGAGTCAATATAAGTTTCTCCTCCTCCTCCTCCTTCTTCTTCTTCCTCTTCCCCTTCCTCCTCCTCCTTCTCCTCCTTCTTCTTTCTCTTCCCCTTCCTCCTCCTCCTCCTCCTCCTCCTCCTGCTCCTCCTCCTCCTCCTCTTCTTTGCCAGGCAGGGTTTTTCTGTATATAGCTCTGGCTATTCTGGAACTGGCTCTATAGACCAGGCTGAGATCTGCCTGGTATCTTTGTCAGGAATCAGCGGACTGTTTGTAGATGTGTCATGGTTTGTAGATGCTTTATCGGTGTGTTAGGCCTTTATTACTGCAGCTTTATAGTAAGTTTTGAAATTAGAGAGTGTCTGTCCTCCAACTTGTTTTGTTGTTGTTGAAATTGTTTTGAATATATTTGATCCATCTTTTGCATTTTCATATAAATTTTATAATTGAGTTACTAATTTCTGCAACGAGAGACGCCTGTTCACATTTTGTACCTGGAGGTGTTTCTCCATTGATTTAGAACTTTAACATCTGGAAATGCTATGTGGCATTTATTTGTTTGTTTATAAACATCATTTTGTGTGTGTGTGTGTGTGTGTGTGTGTGTGTGTGTGTGTGTGTGTGTGTTTGTGTGTGTAGCCCAGGCTGGCCACCAACTTGATACCTGACAATGACTTTGAACTTCTGATCCTCCACCTCTCTAAGTATTGGGATAGTAGGAGCATACCACTCTATCTGTTTTTCTGCAGTGCTGGGAACAAATCCAGGGCTTTCTAAAGAGCTCCACCCCCCAGGCTTGTTACTTGGTTTTGTGTTGAAGCTTGCCACCTTGTTCTACTGTCACTCCACTTCAGTGTAGTGTATTGTTTTTGATGGGGGTGAAAATGGACTTTTCTCAAATTCATTTTTTGCCTGTGTGCTGCTAGCATCTAGATACACTGTTGATCTTTGTGAACTGCTCTGATTCTAGAAGTCCCCCGCATCTTCCTGCCATTTCTCCTTATGCATCACAAATGCAGAAGTGGTTGGTTTTTGTTGGAGCAGTAGTTCTCAACTTGTGGGTCGAGACCTCTTTGAGGGTCACGTGTCAGATCCTGAATAGCAGATATCCTGAATATCAGATGTTTATGTTATGATTCATAACAGTAGCAAAATTGTAGTTAGAAAGTAGCAACAAAATAATTTTATGGTTGAGGGGCCACAACCACATGAGGAACTGTATTGAAGGTTTATAGCATTACGAAGGTTGAGAACCACTATAGGGAAAAGGGAGCCCTAGGTAACTACAAAATGCTGGGTGTTTTGTTTTGTTTTGTTTTGTTTTATTTGGTTTTGTTTTAAAGATCAAAGAAAACCTCCACAAATAGGATCTACAGTTTAGGAGATTTGAAAGCAAAATAGTAATTTATATATTTAACACAGAGCTGTGGAAATTCCAGCAAGAGTTTTCTAAAAATTGCTTATTGTGTGTATGCATGATGCCCGTGTGTGGGTACATGTGCCTTGGTGCCCATGTGGCTGTCAGGGAACAACTTCGTGCTGTCAATTCCTCCCCCCATCCATATGTGGGTTTGGAGATGGATCTCAGGTCTCTCTACCTACTAAACCATCTTGCTAACACAAGATGCTAACACAAGATGACACAAATCTAGCAGGATTCGTTTATTTAGATATAGGTCTCATGTAGCTCAGGCTAGACGGGACTTTGACATACAGGTGAGGCTGGCCTTGAACTCACTCCTGCCTCCTGTCTCCACTTTCCAAGTGCTATGTGTATACCGCCATGCCTGTCTCTAGGAGGATCTTTGGCAAAAACAGACCAACTGATTCTAAAATGTACATGGAAGGAACAAAACTAGAAAAACTAAAATTGTAGTGGTTTGAATAAGAGTGACCTTTAAAAACTCATAATGTGAACGCTTAGTCATTAGGGGACTACTTGAGAAGGATTAGGAGGTGTGGCTTTGTTGGAGGAAGTGTGTCACTGGGGGAGGGCTTTGAGGTTTCAAAGCCCAAACCCGGATCCAGAGGTTCTCCCTTCCTGCTGCCTGCTGCTCTGGATGTAAAACTCTCAGCTGCCATGTCTGCCTGAATGCCACCATGAGGACAATGAACTAAGCCTCTGAAACTCTAAGCCAGCCCCAATTCAATGCTTTCTTTTATAAGAGTTGCCTGGGTCATGGTGTCTCTTCACAGCAATAGAACACCGGCTAAGACAAACACCAGGTCCTAGCTAGCAGGCTGCCATGGTGGGTATTGAGTCTGCAATCCCAGCACCCAGAGGCAGAAGGAACACCCCAAATTTGTCTAGGTCTACACGGTGAGTTTTATGCCAGTCAGAGATTCACAGTGAGGCCCTGTCTTTAAAAGATAGTCGTAGGTCTCACTCTGCCTTGTTCATCAGCGTGTGGGGTGAAGAGAAAATGACAGGTACAAAGATCAGCAGAGCAGGAGAGATGGTCTGGAAACAGACCCGGGGGAATGTAGGTCTAGCCTCCATACACGTGCATGCTAGAGAGGACGTGCTGAATTATCTGGGAAAGGCAAGGTGAGCTTGCTGGGAGGAGACTTTAGTGGTCTGCAAGTACACAGATGCAAGAGACCTAACTCCTTCAGGTATGGAGACCAGAGGACCCAGATGTGAATCGCCAGGAAGCCCAAGCTCAGAGGCCTGCAAAGCCCCATGGGGGATCACACATGGGGTCTCCCATCAAGAATCAGAAGCAGGTAAACAATGAAGAAGAGAGTTGAGCAGGCAGCTTTCCTGAGTGTCTGAGTGAGTTCTCTGCAGTTGGAGGTCCTTCCCTAGTGAAAGAAGCTGGGGAGGTGGGGTATCAGGCCCCTAGGGAGTTATCAGATGCTCGGCTCCTGGGAACTTGAAGCAGAAATCAGGCTCCTAACCTTCACCTGGCCTCAAGCCCTGAGGTTATATTCTTGGCTGCCTCCCTTAATCACGGAGCTTGAGGCCCAGGGGAGACTTTGCCCTTCCCCGCATAGCAGATGTGACCCCTTTCCCTGGTCCAGAGGGTTCAGGAGCCAAACCCTGTCTGCTCCCCGGCGACAGTCACCTCCTCTGTGCTCCCGGGATGAGTCTCAGGTCGCAGGAACCGCCCTGCAGCTGCTGCTCTTCCCCACCTGTGCACTGCTGCCCCAGGGGAACTGTGAACCTGCTCCAGTAGGCCCCGGGGACAGGGACACGGTGGAAACCAGACCTCCGTTTGGGAGGAGTGGGGCCAGGGATGTGTTTGTGCCAGCTCCTGGCTGGGCCCCCAGTGGGGCCCTTCTGATTGGAGCCAGGATGCACTTGCCCAAGAGGTTTCACAGGGAGGCAGGTGATCTAATTCACTCCATCCCAGAGCATCCCAGATGCCCTTCTTTAAGGTCACTTTACCTTGATCCAGGAGTACCTCGCCTACCTTCCCTCCCCCACATGGCAGTGGCTTACACTCTCACTGAGTTACCCTTTCTCCTCAAAGCCAGGTCTTACATCCTGCACGTGGCCCTGCAACCTCCAGGTGCTGTGCCCATGCGCGGGCTCCACCCGCAGCCTCAGAACAGCTCCCACCTCTCTGCAATCTCTTAGGCCCAACCAATCCTTGGGTCTGCTCACATCCCCACCGCCTCTACATGTGCTCCATGACCTTTGTGTCTTGTCCTTACACATTCTTGACGCCAATGAAACGCAAAACTATGCTTACTGTCATTTACGTGGCGCGGGTCGGGGGAGGTTTGCTGGGTAGAGGATTCACAGCGAGGGAGACATTCCCCAGCCTTACAAAGCAATGTTTAAACGGAATCGGGGCAGAGTTTTAGAAGAAAAAAAAAAGCAATTTCAATCTATTAACTTTCAACATAATAAGCAGCAGTTTAAAACCACCATTAAAATAACCAGAATTCTAATTGGAAGCTGTATTGATTCAGGATGACTGCAGAAGAGGCTGGGAGCTGGGCCAGGGGCAGGCTCACAGGGACATACATCCCTCCTGAAGACTGAGCCGACTCTCGACTTCTGCCAGCCCTACAGCCGGGACTCCCAGAAGCTCCGGGTTTCTGTGCCCTTTCCACCCTCCCCAGTCCTCTCCATGTAGCATCTTTGCAAAGCTCCACTTGGCAGGGTGTGTCTTCGCTCCACTTGCCTGTCAGCACCAGGACACAGCCTGATACCGCTCCATGTTTCGGGTTCTTTGCTCTCAGGCCTGGCCAACCTGGCTCTCTGGGCTGGCAGCTGGGGCCCAGGAGCCCTCATTGGGGTTTTTGCCCAGCAGCTCTTCCCATGGTGCCAAGACCGGATTCCTTGGCCTTCCTGCCTGTGCTCCGGGAACCCTTGGCTCCGATGATGATGGGTTGAGATGCTGTCTCCCAGGTGTTCTGATCAAAGGCCCAGACTCTTCCTGGCTTTTCTTCCTCTCACTGAACTTGGAGTTGAAAAAAAGTGACATCAAGCTGTGTCGAGGGGTGGGGGTGGGGTAAGGGTGTGGTTAGCACAGACCATGAATTCTAACACTTGGGAGGCAGAGACAGGAGGATCACCGTTAATTTGAGACCAGCCTGCTTTACATATCGAGTTCCAGGGCAAACGAGGCTACACAGAGTGGCCATGTCTCAATGGGGAACTCCCCCTTGGGGGAAAAAAAAAAAGTACGTTAAAATCAACATGTGAAAAAAGCCAACTTGCCGGAGGAAGCCTGGATGCCCTTCCTGACCCCTGGCATCATCTAACCAACAGAGCGTGCTTGAAACAGAGGCTGTGAAATATGAACAGAGGTTGAGGGCTGTGAAGGGCCATCCATGTACTTGTAGCCAGATGGGTGTTTTGGGGGCTTTCCTCAACTCACTGGCCCACGTGCATCCTTGGTCCTTGGGAGTGCCTCTTTCCTCTCTTCTCTCTTCTCTCTTCTCTCTCTCCTTTCTCTTTCTCTCTTTTCCTTCCTTCCTTCCTTCCTTCCTTCCTTCCTTCCTTCCTTCCTTCCTTCCCTCCCTCCCTCCCTCCCTCCCTCC
>NC_034606.1:53866350-53890347 GCF_900095145.1 Mus pahari
CCTCCCCTCTCTCTTTCTTTTTGTCTTTCTGTCTTCTGTCTTTTTTGAGAAAGGGTTTCTCCGTAGCTCTGGCTCTCCTGGAACTCACTTTGTAGGCCGGCCTGACCTCGAACTCAGACATGTGCCTGCCTCTGTCTTGGATCAAAGGTGTGTGCACGCGCCACCACCTGAGAAGACTGTCTCCACAGATGGAGTGTTCCTTTCATATAGAGATGTTTCACACAAGAATGCTGAAACACCACTGCACCACACTCAGGCCTGAGCACATATGGCTCCTTGTTCTTTCTCAGACACAAACATGCAGTCTTCTAGGAATGTCAGAAGAAATCTCAATCACAGTGAAAGATGTACCTGAACTTTCTTGTGCACCGACTGTCACCCACTATTTATGACTTTATCTTATTGTTTTGTAACACCACGCACGGCGTCCCTGCAGTCACTATAATCCGGTTTGCCAAAAAGAAGCAGGAGCAGAGGGGCCAAGGTTTCTTAGCAACCCTTTGAGATGTAACTTGAGAGCCACTGTCTGGTCTTGAACATCTTCTCTGGAGCAGAGTCAGGAATCCTGGCTTCGCCTGAGTGGAGGGCTCCGAAGAGATCTCTGAATGCTACGGGAGGCAGCGAGAAGCTGTTCCTCTAGCCCTTGTCCTGCTACAGACAGTTGTCAAGAGTCACAGGTACCTTTGGCTGCAACAGATCTGTCATCGGCGTTAGGCTTTGGTGGGCTAGGGGTGAAGCCGGAGAAGTCCACTCCCCACCAGGAACAGTCTCTTTAGTCTACCAGTGACACAGTTGCTGTAGAGGAAAGGGGTACCCTTCTGTGAACCTGTGACCCTCTAACAGACTCTACAAGGGCCCGGATTCCAGAATGTCGGGCACTCTAATTCTCCCTTATAGGAAGATTACAAGGTTTAGTGGCGCCTTTCCCTCCTTTATAATGGGCAACCCTAAACTCAATATGCCTCTCCTCGCTTACCCTATATCCTCTAACTTACACATTAACAAGATCCTCCCCTTGTTGGCAATGCAAAATATGTGCATACCCACACACATTCCCCTACCCACCCAGCTCCCTTCCATCAGGGATTGGAGCTAGGGTGCGGCTCTGTGCTATGGGCTGCTCACAATAAAGGACACTGCCCCCTGCCCCTGTCACATGGGCCTGAATTTTCCTCAGAGCCTCCACCATGATGTTGTCTGTCTGTCCATGGCATTAGCTGTTCCCACACACCTCTGTCTGCTCAGAACTGGAGTTGAGCTCACTACTGTAGTGGCCAACTACCTCAGCGCCATTTCTGTTGAACCAGACTGGAAAAAGAAAGAAAAATAAGAAGCCACAAAGAAACCACAGGTACTGATGTAAGCTTTTAGTCCAGGAGTTTTCAGCCTGTGAGTTGTGACCCCTTTGGCAAACTCTATCCCCCACCCCTCAAAATATTTTCATGAAATTCATAACAGTAGCAAAATTACAGATATATGAATGTGATTTTTTTTTAAAGCCTCATTGTTTTAAACAGAGAACAAGCATTAGTTTTATCTAAGGGCTAATGATTTTGGTCATAAAAAAACTGAATAACCTGCAGCAAAGGAGATTGTTCAGTGGTTAAGAGCATGAACTGCTCTTGCAGAAGACCTGAGTTCGCTTCCCTGCGTCCGTCTTGGATGCCTCATAATCATCTGTAAATCCCTCTGGACACTGGAGTCACGTGCTATGACCTGCCCAGCTTGTGTCCTGGAACCCTGACTAGGGGCAGAGAGGAAGTGGACAAAGGACACACAACAGCACAGGAGAGCTGAGGTCCAGGTGGGGCAGAACCTGGTCCTGTCAGGCCAGTGTTCTTGTTGTGTCTAGCACAGCAGGGACCAGCTAGCTAGCAGGAGGTGTCTACAGTGAGTACTGTAAATATCCAAGAGGAAGCAGAAGGGGCTCATTTCTGTATACACTGACCAGCTGTCCATAACACTCATGCTTGGGCCAGAGGAGGAAGGCTTTGTTTTCTGAGCCTGGTCCACAGGGTGAATGGTTTTGTCAAATTCCCATGGGTAGATGCCTCCGTCCTTGTCATTCATGGCTGTGTCCCCGTCATCAACAATGCGATTCACCCAGGGCTTCCTCCTCTTCCTCCACCCCCAGGCACAAACCCACGAGCAGACAGTACATATGCACATGACCAAAACCAAAATATTTAGGGCTGGAGAGATGGCTCAGTGTTTAAGAGTACATATTGTTCTCACACAGGACATGAGTTCTATTCCCAGTACCCAAATCAGGAAGCTCACAACTGTCTGTAACTCCAGCTCCAGGGGACCTGATACCCCTCTGACCTCCTCATGCACAGACACACACATGTACACATATGTAAATAATAAAAATATTTAAAAATAAAATATTAAAAAGTTGATAGCTTACCATCTTCTAACATCATTCCCATTAATTTCTAATTTGGAATAATCTTTATTTTACCAAACAAAATCCTTTTTTTTAATCCAAAGTATTTTTTCATTAAGCTTTTTTTCCAACAAAAATATAACATACATGGAGCCTTTATGTTTTTCCTTTTTACCAAAAGTATAATAACATGGAACCTTTATATTTTTCTTTATTTTTTTCTTTACCTGATAGTCTTAATCATTATTATTGTCATTATTTTTATAAAATGTAGAAAGCATTTTTTTTTCCATTTTTTTCAAGACAGGGTTTCTCTGTATAGCCCTGGCTGTCCTGGAACTCACTTTGTAGACCAGGCTGGCTCCGAACTCAGAAATCTGCCTGCCTCTGCCTCTCGGCTGGGATTAAAGGCGTGTGCCACCACACCCGGTCAGAAAGCATTCTTAGTAAGAATTTTAAATGAGTTACAATCAGTTGTGAGGTGCCATGTGAGTGATGGGAATTGAACCTGGGTCCTCTGTAAGAGCAACCAGTGTTTGAGAGAAAAAGTGAGTGAGAAAGAGGAGAGAGAGAGAGAGTCTAGCAGGTTCCCTACAAACCAAGGCTGCCCCTCCCTGCCATCTTCCACCGTGTCTGCCCTCTGCGTCCACTGTGGAGGGCACAGACACGACCTGATGCTTCCTATATTAGTTTGCCTCTGCCAAGGCCATGTAGCAACTGGTTCTCTAACCCCTGGTCAGCAGCTTTGGACTTTCTGGGGTCAGACCCTTGACAGGGTTAGACCCTTGATGGTAAGCCAAGGGATTTTCATTTTCACTATGTTGGCCAGAATTTTTGTTCACGATATTGGGTTTTGTGCTGCCCCATCTTTTGCCTCCTGAATGAAAGCCAGGGGTGGGAAGTAGGCTCTTCACAGAAAGTAGGCTGCAGCCCAGCTGCCAGGCCCTCTTGAAGACAAAGACGTTTGCCTGGACTGTGTGATGGAGAATTCTGAAGAGAAGATTCCCTCCACACCCCCACAGTCCTTATTCTAAAACTCAGTACCAGGGTTTTAAGTTCCCAGGAGGGCTTGCTGAGAACCCCATCTCCTTGTTTGAACAACCTGGACTGTTACACTTGAGTGAAATGTGTTTTCACTTAGAAACAAATTTGAACAGGACATGTGTTCCTCCCATTGCAAGTACTGGAAAATTAGCCACCTCTGCTGTGTCCCCCAGGGGCTCACGTTGATTTAATGTCTTCTTTTGTCTCACTTTGTTATTTGAATTGGTATACTTGACAGGTGGGGCGGCTACGCTGGCTCAGTCTGCTGGGGCAGTCGGGCTTAGGACCCTTGTTCTTCCTTTAGAAATTCTAGTTTTACAATGAGCTTAGAGAGAGCTGGGCCAGTGTAACCACTTCAGTTTACATGAGCACTTACTTAAAAGCCAATTTGGTTCTGAGCAAATGATATTGAAAAAAAAAAAAAAAAGCACACGTAGACAGTGCTTGCATATGGATGTTTAAGAAGCAAGATTTTGAATATTTCTGTCTGTTGGGATTCTCTCCTGGAATTCTATGAACTGGAAACAACACAAAGGCTGAGAGGATGTGGGTCTCTGAGAGGCCTCTGGACTCATCCTTTACTTAGCCCCTCAGAGCGACAGACCTTCACCCTGCCCCTAGCTTCTTGACATGTAGAGGTACTAGCCCAAGGTCTAGGACTCAAGGGTCACTTAGAAAACAGTGCAGGCCGCCCCCTGATGACTTCAGTGTCTTCCTCTCCTTGTGGCCTCCACGCCTTGCTTCTCTCAGCAGTCACAGCTTCCAGAGGGCCTAGCTACTCAGTGAAAATCAATTGAACATTTGTCCTGTGCTATAAAGGAGTCAGGCCATATGAGACCAACCCTGCCTTTCCTCTTAAGAGCTCATCTTCCAAAAGAGGCAGAGTAATTTGACAATCTAAGAACTCTGTGACTGTGTTTTTGCGTGGGTCTCCTTGTATAACACCATGAGAAAACAACACTCCTGTTAGAAGTGTGAGGCTGTAAATTCACGGGGTGGCCTGGAGAGGCTATGCAAGAAGGTGAGTCTGCATGCCCTTTTTTAGGTCAGTCGACTCCTACACGGCTGGGGAATACCCACGGAGGTGGGGAGGAAACATGGCTGACATTCAGGGGGACCTTGTGCTGGACACTGGCCTACAAAGACTCGGTCAACAAGGTACAGACCACTCCTAGACTAAAATGGACTCTCCCTAGACGATGGGGACCCTGGCTCTCTGCTAGGTGTCAAGTCACAGGGAAAAATAAGAGCCAGGCCTGCCCAGGTGTGGTGGAACCACATACCGTTATAGACCCAGCACTCAGGAGGCAGGGAAAGGTAGTTCCAAGACAGTCAGGGCCACACAGAGAAACCCTGCCTCAAAAAACCAAATAACTAAATAAATAAGGAAAAAAAAAAAAAGGGTCAGTCTGTCCAGCATATAGATGTGTGTAGCCAGGTAACTAAGTTAGCTACATCTTTCACCCTGAAGGCCCTCTCATCCCAGGGCCCTATGTCCAGCTTCTTCCTGGGCAGGACAGGGACTCCCTGCTCCCACTCTGATCCTGGGAGGCCACCGTACCATGTGAGGGGCACACAGAAGGCACGGAGAAAGGTGGAGGACACCTCAGTGATCTCAGGACACTGGGCCTGGCCGTGTCTCTGCACTTGATGGTTGTTTGACAGGCATCCGAAGGGTGGAGGGCAGCGGACCAGGGGGAGAACACAGAAATCTGTGTCAGGAGGGAATCCAGGAAGCATGCTAAGTGGGGGTGCTCTGGCTTGTGGGACAGAAGCAGAGGCCACAGCTAGGGTCTGACTGTCTGGCCTCACCCATGTCCTGGGACTCCATCCCTCTGCCAGTCCAGCCAAGAGTGCCAGAGCCCATAGACCAGGCCTTTAATCATGTGGGCCAGACCAGCACTCGGTGGGTGGGAATCTCTGTGGTCACTGATGGAACTATATAGGGCACTGTCATTGAGACAAGAAAATGGAGGGGGGGGGGAGCAACTCTGCTGGCCTGTGGCCACAGTCCCAGACAAAATCCAATACAGCCTCCATATGGAAATGTGGTTTGGCAATGGGTGGAACTGAAGGAACTGGCAAGGCCAGCTCTGAAAGCTGTGTGATCCTGGGGTTCCAGTGGAAACTGCTGTGGCTAAGGCGGAGGCCTCATGATGACCTCATAGGCAGCTTCACAGGAGTAAAGAGAAAGGCGGAGGAGACCCCTGTGAGTCCACTCTTGTCAAGACGCTATGGTCAGCTCAGACCAGGCTTATCAGCCAGGTGACACATCTGCCACTGTGAACATATCATGCCATGAAGAAGGGGCTGCAAGGGACCCTAAGTGAACCTTCTGAAGCAAGGATAGGGTGTAGAGAGAGAAGGAGCATTGGAGAGAGGACCAAAGGACCCCTTACTTCTGTCTCTTGCACACCCTCTCTCCAGGTTAGGGTCAAGGGGACAAGGGCTCTCTTTCTCGGCTCATTTCCTGTTGTCCAAACAAAATGTCACACATTGGAAATGTAGAGAGAACAGTGTTTTATTTAGCTCATGGTTCTGGAGGCAGGGAAGTTTGAGAGAATGGGGCTAGCGCCTAATGCCCGGTGTTTGCTGTGACTGATGGCTTTGTGCTATGTCATGACACGTGGAGGTATCACGTGCAGACTGGACAAGTGTGCCCGAGGGAACTCATCTTTATAACTTACACTCAAGACAACTTGTTAATCCATGACAGGATTAACCTGTCCACAAAGGTCCTGGCAGAGCTCTCCTCTCTCAGTGCTGCTGCGCTGGGGACCATGAACTTTCGGAGGTACACATTCACACACTAGCAAACCTCCAGTGTCCCCAAGACCTGGCTCTGTTCTCTGTCAGGACCCCCCCCCCCAGCTTAGGCACCCCAGCCTGAGTGTAGGGAGGACCTGGGGCTTTTCCCATGCTTGGGTGTCCACAGACTGGTTCCTTGAACACCAGAGGGCTCCAAAATCGTACTGTGATAGAAACTGAAGGATCTACCCCAAAGGTGGGCATCCTGTTCATATCCCCTTACCTAGCACCCATACTTGAGTGCAAAGCATGGGGACCTACACAGCCAGACTTGTTGAATAAATGAATGAGTGTCCTGCTAGGGATTCTCCCAAGTGGGAGACACCCAGCAGCAAAGGGGCGACTCTCAGAGAGGAGAGATCGTTATAGGTGCCAGAGAAGGGTCTCTCCTTTGTTTTTGCTTTTTGGTTTTTTGTTTGTTTGTTTGTTTGTTTTTGGTGAGATTCACCATGGGGTTAGAGGTACGGTCTTATGAATGTCTGCCCAGGGACTGAGAGGACGACAGGGCGCGGGCACAGGAGAGGGTGAGGCTCCACAAGAAATACCATGGTGCCACTCGCAATTTCTGTAAAATAGCTCTGTATACAAGGTCCTTCGTCTATGTGTCGGTTCCCGCAGAGACGCCATGATCTGGGGGCGTCTCGGTCCAGTCTTCGTTCTCATCCTGGTCCTCGTCATGGGCTCCTCCAGCTGCCTGGCCGCCCACCGCCCCAGCAGCAGCCGCAGAAGGCGCCCTGCGGTATCAAGGCGCAGAGAGAGGTTTGCAGGGCCAGGGCGGGGCGGGCGGGCGGAAGCCACAGCAAACTAGGCACGGCGCTTGGAGATCACACGGAAGCCCTGCGAGGAAAGGGGTGCTGAGACCCGCCCCACCGGCCCGATGGGGAGCAACCCCCCACTCGGTGCCCTTCCCACTGCTGTGCCCACTGCTGTGTTCCCACCACCCACTACTGCAAACCCACTGTTTTCCCCCTGCTCCACGTCCACTGCCCAACCCATCCCCATGTTTTCATTCCCCCATCCCACTGATGTGTCTCTCCCAATGTTCACACCGCTCTGTCGCCATCCACCGCCCCGTTCCTGCTCCTACAACGCGTTGCTCCGCCCACTGCCTCACCTCCACAGCACAATCCCACGCCCTCCTCCGGAACTGTTGGCCATCATTCCTGCAACCCACTGCTGCCCGCACCAGTCCCAACCCCACTGACCCGCCCTACAGTTCCTCCTACTCTCCCATCCCCAATGCCCCAACATCCGCAGCCACAGCCACTGTTTCCACCGTTGGGCAGCCTGAAGTACCATTGCTCCGTCCCTACCTCGTCCCACTCACTTGTTCTGAACCGTGCCAACAGTGGAGAACTATGTCTCCTGCGCCAGTCCTTTCTGCCCTGGTGAGTGTGAACTCTAGGACCACCGGTTTACTGTACTGTCTACACTGGTCGCATCCTGAGACCACAGCCATTATACCCTTAAACCACGCCCACCAGCCCAACCGTCAGACTTCTCGGTCCAAGAAACCATGATTCTAAGGCAGAGTGTAAAAAGGCACACTCACTTCACACCTTCACTCCCCACAGAACGAAAGCCCCGTACCAGTAGGCTCACCACCCCACCTTTGCTAAAACCCAGACAAACAGGCCACGGAGTCTGTGGGGGGGGCCGGGGGAGGGTAATCCGGGGTAAGGACCACAAGGGCTGGGCATGACTCAGTTTTGTCCCTCCTTACCTGCCTCAGATTGAGCGACGCCAAGGCATAGACAGTTTGAACTGGGGGGAGTAGGGAGGCTGAGTTCCTGTGCTACACTGTAGGGCTGGGCTTGGATCAGAACCGAAGGCACCATTCCCACTTGGATAGGAAGCTAGACACCACTACCAGGGTTCTGTCTGGGAGGCCAAGGCAGCAGGGCATCAGAGGACCAGATCTAGGGCTCAGTGAATGCAAGAGGACTGCAACATCTTCCCATCTCTAAAAGGCTTGCCTTCCCAGGGAAGGTTCCTACTGGTCCTGAAACTGGCCTTTTCCTTCTAGTCTTTCTTCCAGATCATTGCCCACCTACTGTCTTCCTGAAGGTGGTGCCCAGGGAGAGACCTAGTGCCCAGGCTGTTCCAGGACACGTGAATAGGACCCTTGAAACCCCAGACCTTCCTGCCCTGGGTGGATATATATGAATGCTGAGTCCCGGCATGACCATGATGGAGGTGGGCACAGGGGCCTGAGAGAAGAAGTCAAGGGTAACCAACGGCTGTTATTCTGCAGCTGTTCAGACAGCCCATGGGGTTGGGGTTGGCTTGGGCCAAGTCCCTGTCCCATGTGTAGCCCAAGCCATTGACCCCTGGATGCCAGGCCAGGAGGTGACCAAGAATAAAGCCATGGGTGGCCACTCAGTGCCAGGAGCTTTGCACTATGTAAAGTGTGTGTCCTCTCAGACAGGGTCAGGAAACAAGAATAGGCTAGCCGGCTCCAAGCCAAGGAGCCAAGGCAGGGCAAATTGCCTTTAGCAACCCAGGGGACCTAGGCCTTCCTGAGGGAAGGAGCAGAGAGGGGGACACCACCAGACAAGACCGTAGTAGAGGCTGGGAAGACATACTTAAGAAGCCAGGTCCCTGGGCTTAGGGAGGCATCCATGTAAGTGGTCTTCAAGCCAAACAAACGTGGGGCAGAAGATGGGAGAAACAACGGTGTAAAGTCCTGGGGAGCTGAGAAAGCAGAAAGCAAGGAAGGTCCTGCAGGCAGAAAGAGCAAGAGGAATGAGACCCTGAGGTCTCTGTGCTGAGGCTTTGCCAAAGGAGGCCAGCTACAAGGTCGGCGGGGGGGGGGGGGTGTACGGGAGATCACCCTCTGGAGTAAAGAGGTCCCTGCCCCAGTGAGCAGAAACCACAAAGGGGTTCTCCACCCTGCCTCACCCTTGCCCTTGTCGCTGAGAAGAACTGAAGGAGAGGTCCTCAGAAAAGGGGAATGCCAAGTCGACCAGTCTGTGGATTTGCAAGACAAAACTTATCTGGCTTGTGGAGAAGTAGAGAGACAGCCTGAGGTGGCTCTGGTAGGAGTGGGGCAGACTTTGTTCTGTGAAGGGTGAACTCTCACCCAGGAAGGAATGCAAACGATCTCTACTAAAAAAATTTGATAAAGAAAACAGTTCACAGTAAAACATAAGCAAGTTCCGGTAGAGGTAGATACTGCTGAAAAGAACAAGCCCGGTAAGAGAATTAGAATCGCCAGACAATTAGACACAGCCTGAGCCCCGTTAATTCCAAACGCAGTGTTGAAGGCACAAGAGAAAACAAACTATGAAGATGACCACAGGGTAGGTGAGTGTGTGTGTGTGTGTGTGTGTGTGTGTGTGAGTGAGAGAGAGAGAGAGAGAGAGAGAGAGAGAGAGAGAGAGAGAGAGAGAGAGAGAGAGATGAACAGGTGTGGGCGTGCACGTGCGTGGTCAGATATGGAACTCACGGATGCCGCTGGTTAAGCCCTCTATCCACTAAGCTACAACCCAACCAACAACCCAGTGATTGTGTTAAAACGTAAGTCGTAGTAGTACTCTTTTGACACAGGGTTTCCTGTATCCTAGGCTGTTCTTGAACTTTCTACAAAGCTGAGGGTGCTTCTTGTCCTCCTGCCTCAATCTCCTGGAGTTTATCTGTTGCCAGGGATTGAGGCTAGCACTGGGTGCACGCTAGGCAAGAACTACCAATTAAGTGACACCCTCAGCCCCCAGAGACAGAACTTCTAAACAGCTGATATTGGAATGGCAGGAATTAACAGGAAGGGAAACAAAGAATCATTCAAAAGGCAACACAGAGAGCAGGCAGCTCAAACAATGGAGAAGGAGATTGTGTGCAGCTGGCTACTGGCAAGGTTTAGCAAAGGCTAGCAGGAAGTCCAAGTGATGGGGAGAGGGGGGGCGTTGGGGGCAAGATTTAAAGAGGTTTTAATTGGCTAGTGTTGACAGCGTGTGTAATCTCGGTTGTTGTTTGTTTTTGAGACAGGCTCTCATGTCTTAGCTCTGGCTGGCCTTGAACTCACAGAGCTTCACCTGCTTCTGTTTCTGAGTGCTGGGATTAAGGCATGCACCCTCACAACCTGGCTCAGTGCACGGTTTCTAGAAGCCCAAACAATCCAGGATGAATGAATAAGCCACATCCCTGGATGAATGGATGAATGGAAGGTTGACAGCCTGACAGCTTACCACAGGAAGGGACAATGACGGTGCTGTTGATTTTTCTCTTTAGTTTTATTTGTTTTTACTTTTATTTAATGTTCACACATGCAGGCACAAGTGTCATGGCACATGTGTGGATGTCAGAGGACAACTAGAAGAAGCCAGTTTTCTCCTCCTACTGTTGCGGGTTCCTACCTGCGATTGAATGCAGGTCATCACAACTGGTGGCAGGCACCTTTAGTCACTGAACCTTCCTGGCCACCCTGGAAACCCAGAAAGCAGGCAGAGCTCTGTAGGCACAGTGTGGGCGCCGAGGGTGGGCTCAGAGCAGGTGGCTGCTGCCTGTCTGTGTGATACAGGTCATAAACACAACTGAAGATCATTCAGTCACCTGATCATGCCAGAACCTCACTGGGCGATGCTGCCTGAGCCAAATAAAAGCATTCTACTCTGAAAGTCCGGGACCCATGGACCCACGCAGAAGGGGACAGGGACAGAGGCAGGCACATTTGGAAACAGACTGGATAATGATGGTGCTGTCTCAGTGGTATAAGAGTCATTGCAGGGCTGAGTTGTAACTGGGTCAGTTGACAAGGAGAGCAAAAATTCTACCAGAGGAATGTCTTTATGCTTCAAGGCGATTGGGCTACCTGGGTAGGAGGCAAAACCACAACTTTTCTTGATTTGGAATTTGGTTAAGTAGGATTTTCAAGTACCACTAAGACATCAGTGACAGACTTAATAACCTCTAAACCAGAAGGAGGAACACTGAAATGAAAGAAAAACGGAGGGGTCTGGAGATGTGGCTCCATGGTTAGAGTGCTCGCCTAATATTCGCAAAGCCCTGGGTTCAATCCCCCGCTTTGCAGAAACTGGACAAGGTTATGTATGCCTACAATCCTAACGTTCCAGGAGATGAAGGGACCAGAAGTCAAAGGTTATTCTCTGCGGTATAGAGAGTTTGAGTTCAGACTTAGTTACACAGGACCCTCTCTCAGGAAAGAAAAAAAGTAGATATCAGAGAAATATAGAGACCAAGGTCAGGAGGATGAAGGGAAATAGTAAGGTCGGCATTGGATGTTGGCAATCCTGCCTGCCCCGGTGGCTCTAGCGGCCCCTCCTGGCACCTGTGTGTGCTCTCCTCCCACACAGCTTCAGGATGAACACAGGGACAAATGAAATGGTTGTTGCTGTGTCCTGGTATCCCAACAGGCCACAGCACTCAAGTATCCCAACAGGCCACAGCACTGGATTTTCATGGCCTGACCTGGGGAGATGCCAGCATGGCTTGTTTGAGGTTACACTGTCCTGAGGGTGTGTGTTCTTCAGCACTGGCTTTCAATAGAGCTCAGCTAGACATGTAAATGTAAATATTGAATGCATATCTTGAAATATGATGCAGATGTTGGATTTATTTTACACAGAAATGTCTAAGGCAACAGTTCTCAACCCATGGGTCAAGATTTCTACAGGGATCACACAGCAGATATCCTGCATATCAGGCATTTAGATTTTGATTCATAACAGTAGCAAAATTACAGTTACAAAGTAGCAACAAAATATTTTTATAATGGGGGGGAATATCACATAACATGAGGACCTGTATTAAAGGGTCGCAACATTTGGAAGGTTGAGAACACTGGTCTAAGGCATGAGATTAGATAAAGATAAAAGAGAAACACAAGAAAAATTCTAATCAAAGTAAGTTCACAACTAGCAAACATAAGGTGGGAATGAACAGACTTGTTGGAAGAAACTGGCATGTCCCCAGAAATGCTGATCATGCTTAGCAACTGAAGAGCGAGATGACAGAAAGAAACAACACACATTTCTAAAATGCCACAGACAAATCTGACCCTACTTACAACACTCAGCCGTTGAGGACGTTCATGTTATTTGTTCTGAATGGGATATTTACAAAAGTTAATTGATGAGGCAATTTAGAACAAAGGTCATATAGTAATGTCACACAGGCAATTGGTTTCTGATCAGTAACAAGTCAGCTTAAGGGAACCAAAGCCCCGTACTAATGCACTTTTCAGGAGGAGAGTCTACATAGGGTCTCGTCAACTTGACAGCCTAGAGTCATTTGTGAGGAGAAACTCAATTGAAGGATCAGATTGGCCTG
Source organism: Mus pahari (assembly GCF_900095145.1). NCBI lineage: Eukaryota > Metazoa > Chordata > Mammalia > Rodentia > Muridae > Mus > Mus pahari. The sequence continues at coordinate 53,878,877 of NC_034606.1, forward strand.
TGAGTTAGTCTGTGGGAAATTGTCTTGATTATTAATTGGTGAGGGGGTAGGGGGGTGAGCAGCCCACTGTGGGCAGTGCTATTCCCTATGCAAGTGGTCCTAGTCTATAATAGAAAGCAGTATTCCTCCATGGTTTCTGCTTCAAGTTCCTGATGTTCCGGTCCTGACTTCCTCCAGTGATGGACTATGGCTTGGAAGTGTAAGCCAACATCAAAAGCCAGCTCTCAAGCAATGTGCAAAATGAAACAGCCCCATGTGCCACACAGCCAATACTATGTATGAAAATTGTCAGAAGAAAAATGTAGTTGTGGGCTGGTGAGATGGCTCAGCTGGTAAGAGCACTGACTGCTCTTCTGAAGGTCCTGAGTTCAAATCCCAGAAACCACATGGTGGCTCACAACCATCCGTAATGAGATCTGACATCCTCCTTTTTCTGGTGCATCTGAAGTTAGCTACAGTGTACTTATGTATAATAATAAATAAATCTTTGTGCTGAAGCAAGCAGGGACTGAGCGAGCTGAGTTGACCAGAGTAAGTGGGGCCAACTGGAGCGAGCAGAGGTCCTAAAAAATTCAATTCCTAACAACCACATGAAGGCTCACAACCATCTGTACAGCTACAGTGTACTCACATACATAAAATAAATAAATCTTTTTTTAAAAAGTGGTATTGTCTCAAACTACAATAAGGGAGGGAAGAAGGAAGGAAGGGAGGGAAGAAGGAAGGAAGGAAGGAAGGAAGGAAGGAAGGAAGGAAGGAAGGAAGGAAGCAAGCAAGCAAGCGAGCTGGGTCGCCGTGAAGGGGTCCCTTCACATAGTACCATCTCAGGAGACTGATGGGACCATGGACTGAGAGAGAGGGCCCTAGGACCCTTCTCAGAAAATGTTACAGCTCCTTAGTCCCTCAACTGACACTACCCATTACTGGTCCTGACATAACGTCTCACTTTTCCTTTGGAACTTTTTGTCTCCTCTGACCTCCCTGGTGCAGTTTATTGCAACCTGCACACTTTCTCTGCAACACACTTTCCAGGCGGTATCTCTGCAGAGACCTGCTTCTTCTTCGTCTTCTTTTTTTTTTGTTTTTGTTTTTGTTTTTTTTGTTTTTTGTTTTTTGAGACAGGGTTTCTCTGTGTAGCCCTGGTTGTCCTGGAACTCACTCTGTAGACCAGGCTGGCCTGGAACTCAGAAATCCACCTGCCTCTGCCTCCTGAGTACTGGGATTAAAGGCGTGCGCCACCATCGCCCGGCTGAGACCTGCTTCTTATTCAGGTCAGCTCGTAATGGTTATCTGTCCACTCTTAGGATGCTGGAGCAATGCACAGAGGCATGAGGCCACCAAGAAAGGAGGACAAGCCGCAGGTGACATGGTGGCTAGAGATCCAAAGATATTTAGGAAGTACCAGAACTAGGCAGCGGACTCACCATCACTCGGAGACCATGGTGCCGAGGTACGCCACCAACTGTACTTTCTATGTTAACGCCACAACTGGAAAGTGAAATTCCAAATATCATTCTTTAAAGCATCAAAATTTATTTATAAAATGTATTTAGAAAAGTATCAACATATGTCAATAAAGTAAAGAAAAATCAGGATTTCAAATGAAGCCACATTGACGTGTGTGTGTGTGTGTGTGTGTGTGTGTGTAAAACATTTTCAGGACTATAACTTTAAAGCTAAGTGCTAATTAGGAACTATGAAGATGCTGGCAACGGGAAACCCTATAGTTACTAAGTCTCCTGAACTGGCACAAATATCATCAGGAATGATAAATCCAGAGAGGCCTGGTGATGTCTCACTTGTTTTTATTTTCATTTGTTACACAGCATGTACATACTGTTACATTGTGTGTTGTACCATTGCTTTAAAAGTTTCTTAGTATTTTTGGTCAGTAACTCACTCTCAGAGGCTAACACTACATACCTAAGAACAAATTCAATGAAAAATGCCTATACCCCAAATAACGCAGAGTCGAAGTTTCCATCGGTGTCAGTTCTTCCTAAAGGGGGTCTACAGATTTGATACAATATCAGTAAAAAAAAAAAAAAAACCTCTAAGGTCCTTGTGAAATTGACAAGCTGATCTTGGCACTTTACATGCAAATTCAAAACTCACTGAAGAAAAAAGAAACAAAGTTGGGAAACTTACACAAGATCTGTTTAAAAATACAGTTAATAAAAATGAAGGCGATGTGGAATTGGCAAACAATTGGTAAACAGACTGAGGAGTGGAAGAGATGAAATTCCTGGCTCATTCAAGAGGCTTCCTGTTTGCTTTTGGTTTTGTTATTTTGTTTTGTTTTGTTTTGTTTTGTTTTTGTTTTTTTTTGCTTTTGTTTTTTTTTTCTCTTTTGAGACAGGGTTCACTTTGTACCCGAGGCTGGCCTCAAACTCTCAGCAATACTTCAGCTTCAGCCTCCCGAAAGTGCTGGGATTACGGTGGGATTACAGGGATGCACTATCATGTCCAGTTAAGAGTCTACTTGTGTGTGTGTGTGTGTGTGTGTGTGTGTGTGTGCAGGTGTCCTTGTGGGCATGTTCAGGGGACAGAAGTTGATGTTGGGTTTCTTTCTCTATCTATTGTACCATCTTTTTTTTTTTTTTCTGAGAATGAATCTGGGGCTCTCCATTCCTGCTAGACTGGCTGCGAGCTCTGGGGATCCTTCTGTCTTTGCTGCCCTCAGTATTGAGGTTACAGCATGTTGTGCCACGACACCTGGCCTTTATCTAGTGCTGGACGTCTGTCCTCATATCTTCATGCTCATACAACAAGCACTTTATGCACTGAACCATTTCCCTACCAGTCCCCCACCCCATCTCCACACACACCTTTTTTTTCAAGACAGGGCCTATGTAACCCTGGTCACCCTGAAACCCATGTCCATCCTCCTACCTTTACTTCTCAAGTGCTAGGATTACAGGTGTGCACTGCCAACCCTGAAGAGACTTTAGTCTTGATAGAGATGCCACAGCCCTCTGGAGGAAGGCTCTCTCCTCTCTCTCTCTCTCTCTCTCTCTCTCTCTCTCTCTCTCTCTCTCTCTCTCTGTGTGTGTGTGTGTGTGTTATAGCCGAGCTGAAGCAGCTGATCACTGGAGAACAAATGAGTCCAAGCCCTGAACTGTGCACAGACGCATTCCCAAATGAGTCAACAAGCTACAGTGTGCAAGTCAACACCATAGGCTCCAAGAAAGAAGCACAGAAGGGTCCTCAGGTCCCTGGGGCAGGCAGAGTCTTTTTTTTTTTAAAGAAGGGACACCAATGCACTAGCCATGCCAGAGGAAACTTGCAAACAAATGGATTATATATACACTTTCATCACAAAGATGATGCATAGTGTACTGGGGCGTAGCTTTTTGGTAGCAATCTAGGAGGAGGGAAGGAAGGAAGGAAGGAAGGAAGGAAGGAAGGAAGGAAGGAAGGAAGGAAGGAAGGGATATTATTAAGAAGGGGTCAAAGGCAAGCCATTGGGAGGACAGTTGCCATTACATTTATCTGCCAAGTGAACACACAGAATGTATAAGAAAACACTATAAGGCCAAAAGCCAAAAGGTAAACAACCCAGCTTAAAGATGGAGACAAGACTTAGTGAAAGCTACACTGGGCATGCAGGTATGAGCCATTAGTGGTATCGCCAGAGAACACGGGCCCTTGGATCTAACAAAGGATTCAATCTGTTCCTGGAGTCAAACCCACTTCTTTTTGAGATAAGATCTCACATATTCCAGGCTGACTGCAAACTTCAGTGCTAGGACAAGTGTCCCCACACTCTGGGGATCTCGTGCAAGTGAGCATCTACCATCTGAGATGCATCCCAGCCTAGAGTTAAAGTAAGTGGAGCTAGGGAAGGTGGGGATTGGCTGGAGGAGTAGGTCAATGGGGGCTTGACTTCCAAGGGCTGTAGCTTGCCCTGCCCTTCCTGTCAGGGTCTATTCTGTTTCCTGTGTACCAAGAAGTTAGTGGTTCTGCTCCATACATAGTCTCTCTGCCATGATGGACTGAAGGTCTATGAAGGCCTGAGGTAAACTCAGTAACTCTTTCCTTTAAGCAGTTTACATCAAGAGTTTAGAAGTGGGGACACAAATGCTATAACACACCAGGAAGCACAAAATACAACCACAATTAAGTACTAGCACGGGTCAATCAGAGGGCAAAACCAATCATGTCCCACGGTGCTCAGGGTGGCAGGCATAAAATGTTGCAGCCACTTTGTGGAAACAGTGGGTTTCTACAGAAGTGAAATGCAAGCCTTACCTGTGGCCCTGGATACCTGAGTAAGAAGCGAAAGCATAGGTCATATGAGGGGGGATGGTCAGAGCAGCCTAGCTTCCAACAGCAGGCTAGAAAGACTGTAAGCCTATTCACCAAAACAAGGTCTGCTCAGCCGTGAAGATGAGCCTGTGACCTGGACAGGAGCTATGCCACTGCACATCAGCTCGAAGCTAGACACATCCCTGCCTGGCTATGTGACGTCTCCCTTTAGAGGTGAGGGACAATCAAAAGCCATCTATGGCGACTTAAGCTAAATGGCAGCCATTTCCCAGACAGGAGGAGTAGGAAAAACTGTCCCTTAAGCTAATCCCGGCCACATAGGCATGATGGGCAAGAACCCATCACCCTCTATAGAGATTTGTTCTTGCCATGTGAGTTTTGTTCCATAATACACCATGAAAGGAAAGCCATTTCTAGGCACTAGAGAGCACCAGCTGCCTCGTGACAGCTATGCTAGGCCTCCGCTCTTCAAAACAAAGCATACTACAGAGGAAAACCAAGACCTGACTAAATGCAGTAGAACAACGTATCCTCTCAAGGTGATCTGGAGGCTCAAGACTCCGGTAGTGAAACCCCAGCAAAGTGTTGGTTCAACTCCATCAGCCAGCTGTGAAACATATCTGGACACATGAAGGATCAGGAGCAGCTGCCTGTGTGGTGCAGTTCTTCACCCAACAGCTGGAAAAGCCAGGCAACTCACTGTCTCCCACACACCTTGGGAGGGTCCAAGTATATTGGCTTGGTTGCTTCTCAAGGGACAAACATGCCTGATTGACACAAGCCCGAGGAAGAGGGATCATGGAGGGTGCTGAACCCCACAACTCACATGTAAAATTGATTCCTAGGGTGAGCTAGCTTTGAAATTACAGGTGATGAGGGAACCCCAACTCTAGGAAGAGGAGGCCTTGGTGAGGTGTGTAGCGCCCCGGTGCTGACCACAAGGGTTTGAGGTAGGATGCTATGGGCTCAGCTGGGACATCTGAAGGAGCAGCTAAGGAAACTAGTCCCATCCATAAGAGTGGGGCAGCCCAGCTCTCTGCCTTGAGCCTGGTAAAGACAAGCATGCATGCAGTCACAGTCTCTCATGGAAGACTGGCAGGCAGTAACAGTCTCATAGGAGCCTGGCATGGAGCGCTGGAGTGCAGGGGCCTTTGCGGAGAGCTTCATGGCTGGCCTTCCCAAGTGGCTCTTGGAACAGCATGTGTCTGGAGGCCTTTGCCATCTTGGCTGGGAAGTCACCGCTGGCCCATTAGCTTCTGTGGGCACAAGGCTCCAGATGAGCAGAGTTCATCCAGTCCTTGGCCCAAGGGGAACATCTGGGAGATGACAGCGTCCAGTGGTGGCAGATATGGCTGAACAGTGAAGCCATGACACTGTCCAGTTGGGTGACTGGCTCCTTGAAGGCTGGGAGGGGCCTTGGGACCCTCATGGAGTCTGAACTCCAGCTGAGGCTTCAGAAGGATGAGGCAAACACTGTGGGATGTGGCACCACACGAGGCAAAGGGAGTAGGCTACAGGATGCAGCAACGAAAATACTTGGCTAGCAAAACTAAAGCACACAGTGGGGACATGCCTCAGTTTAGGAGTAGACACAATAAGTGTATGTTAGGGGAGAATGTAGGCAGTGCATATGACGTATGTTCACACAGATGATCTGTATAGGCAAGGAGAGACTGTTTTGGGGTCCTCTGCAAAAATGAGATGAAAAATCTCCCCTAGGGACCCCAAATGTCAGTCTGACTACTCTTCCCTTGGCCATTTCCCAGAGTCCTCTTGGCCTTAAGGAATTCTGAAGCAGGAGGCAATATTTTCCTTTGGGACAAAAAAGCAGGCTGTTTACTGCTACTAAACGCTAGTTATGCCCTGCCCCTAAGAGCTGACACAGACCTACTGTACCCTCTGTACCTGCATAGCGAGTCACAGAAATCCTTCCTCTGTGACCCAGGGAACTTGCCTTCAGCTGGCATCTGCCAGGTTAGAAATACAGATGGGGAAAGTTAATGCCAGTTCTGCTGTTGTGGCACGGAAGGACCAGGGAATTCTCACCACTGGCCTCTTAGTGAGAGAAGTTCCCCAGGGCTCTAGTCAGCAGAAGTGAGCTTGTGTTTAGATCCGTGCAGCATCAAGTATGACGGACACAGACCGTGGACAGGCTAGGTCCATGGCTCGATCCTTTTCTGAGGGATGACACCACTACACCCTGGCTGAAAGACTATGGCTATGGTTGAGTCTGGGCCTGGGCCAAGCAGGCCAGAGGCTGAGACAAACGATTACAGGAGCAAAGACTTGCTGATTGGCTTGGAGCTTTGCGTGGGTGAAGACTGTATAGGTAGATGTTGGAGCTGGGTGCAATGGATTCAGGAGTTCCTAGGTATATGACCTGCCATAGCCCACCGGGACAGTGAGAGCCCCAGAACTCAGAACTGCAAAACAGGGCTAGGTAACTCATAGTGGGCAGGACAGGGGCTCCTGGGCCAAGAGTTGAGGGGAATGGCTTTTGCCACAACTTCCCCATTGGTTCCTCATTGGGAGTCTCTTATCTCAGGTGTCAGCCTCCTGTTGAGGGTTGTTACTTTCAGAGAGGGGACTCCGGGACCGGAAGACTGTCCCTCAGTTTGTTTCCCTGTCATTTGGAATCTAATCATACACTGATTAGATTCCAAGGCTGTGAGGCCGAATTCCCCCAGTCATTCCTTCTACCAAGTAAGCCACCCTTGTTGGAGGCCGGATTTCCAGCCCCAACTAGGCTGTCACTTTGGGATCCCTTCTGACAATAGCCAGTAGGAGGAGCTGCCAACAGAAGTGCATAGTCAAGCACTTACACACAGGGCTGGCTCTAGAGCTATTTGGGTAGTTTCCCATTTGAGAAGATTATAGCCACTCCCGGTCTGTTCCAGAGCACAGATTTTTAAAGTGCCTTTGTCTGGCCTCGTTCTGGCTGGGCTGGCTCCATTTGGACCTGACAGGTTAGTTGAGTGTCCACACCTCAGATCTGGCCATTGGCAGTGACTATGCCGTGGTTCCAGCAGGCCTGGCAGGCTGTTCATGCTCCCGCGACCCCTGTTACGTCTTTACCAACCCAAAGAAGATAGCCGTGTGGAGGGGCTACGGCTCGTCATGTCATCTGTGTCACTCAGGCAGGAGCTCACGGTGAAACAGGCTCTCTGCTGGGTCCAGTTGGTACTAACCAGCCTTTCAGAAGGCCTGCCAACCCAGAGGTCGCCACCTTATCAGATGACCACTGGCCCAGACAGGACTGTCACCTCCCAGCACAGCCTGGAACTCCGTAGAGGCCTCTGTTTTGAAAAAGACACAGTGGCCTGTGGATGTAAACCTCCTGCTGAATTCCTTGCACAGAGGGAGGCCACTCTGGCCCTGATGTTACCTCCATCTCTGTGGTACGTTGAGAGCACGGGAGGTTAGGCACCTCTCAGGGTGACTGAGAGATGCTCCACTGTGGGTGCACTCTGGCTGCGGACCTGTGGCTTCTGTCTGGACCTTTGTGCTGAATCTGACCTGAGTTGCATCCAGCTCTGCTCACCGAAAGCAAGCATCCACACCAAGGCAGCTATTTTAGGTTTTGGGCCAGGGGGTGGGGGGTGGGGGGGTGGGGGGGGCACACGTGGACTCTGTTACACATTTTGTTTTGTTTTGTTTCCAATCCTTTAAAAACATAAAAAACATCCTTAGTTCACAGACCACCCAGAAACAGCCCCCCCCCCCCTATAATTTGCTTGTCTGAACTGGTCAGTAGTTGATGTCTTCAAGGGCACTCCAGGCTCCCCAGCCTCCCATCCGGTTCCCAGCCTTGTTTGGTGCTGGGCTGATTTCCTCAGAGGCTGGTGAGACCTCACCCACCTTCTCCAGGTGAGCTTGCACCAGGGTGCTCTGAGTGTGAAGCCGGGGCTCCTGCCCCAGACATCCAGCTCCCCGGGCCTTTGTCCCTCTCGCACTCAGCCCCTCACACGGAAGTTGCCAGTGGGTGACTGACTGAAGGAGGAGGCTGACTTTGTAGCTGTGACTGTAGTGACCTCCAGAGCCTCAGAGATGTGGAGGGGATGGGTTGGCTCCTTTTCCTGCAGAGGCGGTACCAGTGTGGAAAAATGGTGGAAGTGGTAACGTCCCCTGGTGACTTCCAGGAGGGAGAGTCAGACAAGAGTAGCCTGCACCTGAAACCCAGCTCAGTCTTTCCCTAGAGGACCAGAGGAGATCCGACTGGCCTGTGAGAAGTGACCATTTGGAAGCCACTGTCTTGGCATGGGTCTTTATGGAGAATTGTCACCGAAGAAACCTGGCTAGTAAAACAGATGGGAGAGCCGGGTGGTGGTGGCGCACACCTTTAATCCCAGCACTTGGGAGACAGAGGCAGGCGGATTTCTGAGTTCGAGGCCAGCCTGGTCTACAAAGTGAGTTCCAGGACAGCCAGGGCTATACAGAGAAACCCTGTCTCAAAAAACCANCGGATTTCTGAGTTCGAGGCCAGCCTGGTCTACAAAGTGAGTTCCAGGACAGCCAGGGCTATACAGAGAAACCCTGTCTCAAAAAACCAAAAAACCCACCACCACCAACAACAAAAAACCAGATGGGAGAGCAGACTTTCATTACAGAGGTATAACCCTACACACATAGCCACCAGCTTTATTGCAGCATGGAGCATACACACATACACACACACACACACACACACACACACACACACACACACACACACATATATATGGCACACACCGCAGCCACGCCCCTGGCTTAGTCGAATAGCTCTATAGAAAAGGTGATGGATGTTTGCTTCTACCTATGACATTCGACACTCAGACACTGGAAGATAGGTGGAATACAGAGCTAAGCGTGAAAAGAAAAACATAATATAATGTTTTAGAAGAAACAGAAGGATTTCACAACTTTGGATTATATGAACAATTCCCAAAGTGAAAAACTGCTCATTATAAGGCAAGCAGATATGGAAATGTATTGAAATGAATAACTCCTGTGCACTGAAACATGAAGGCAGGGAGATGGCTCTGTCGGTAAAGTGTCTGGGGAGGACCTGAGTTCAGATTCCCAAGAACAACGTCTTCACCCCTCAGTCCCCAAACTGGGTCAAAAGCCAGACATGGCGGCATGTGCCTACAGCCTTAAAGTGGGGCTCAGAGTGGGTTAGGGAGAGAGACAGCTCTCTAGAGCTCCTTGACCAGCCAACTAGTCAATCAGTGAGTCAATCAATGAGATACTTGGTCTCAAAAAGTGAGATAGTGCTAGAGGAAGACATCCAAGGTCAACCTCTACATCCATATAAGTTTATACACACCCACATGTGCATCCCCATACACATAGAGAACACATACACACACACATATTCTACACACAAAACAAAGGGAGGAACCCAGAATAGAGCATGAAAACAGCGTAAGGCAAACATAGTACTTTACAGACAGGTGTGGTGGTCTACAGCTTTAATCCAAGCATTTGGGAGACAGAGGCAAGCAGATCTTAGGAAAGTCAAGGCTAGCTGATCTACTTAGCAACTTCCAGGTTAGCCAGAACTACAAAGTGAGACCCCCTCTCAAAACAAAACAAAACAGAAAAACAGAAAGGTGGGAGTGAACTGGAGAGATGGCTCCAAGCTTAAGAGCACCGGCTGCTCTTCCAGAAAGCCTAAGTTCAATTCCCAGAAGTCACATGGTGGTTTACAACTCAGTAATTCTAACCCTCATCCTGCCTCTGCAGGGACCGTGGAGATATTCACACAGGCAAAATACCCATACTCATAAAAAATAAAATTAATTAAATTTCAAAAATTATACAAAAGGAGCACTTTACCAAAGTACATTCCAATGAGCTAGAGAATATTCAACTTCATTAGCATCAGGGAAATGCAAATTGGAGCGGCAAGGTGACTCTGCCAGCACTTTGAATAGAAGAGCTAAATAGAGATTGAACCTCCCTTGTGAGGCACATGTGACCAAATGGGGCACACAAAGAGCTGTACCTGGCGATGAACACGGCCCATCAATGCTATTCCAGTGCTAGAGAAGAGCACACAGCAGTTCTAGTTGCAAACACCCGGACTAGAAACAGCTAACAGGGATGCAAACAAGTTGTAGTTAAGAACAAATGTACAGCTGCAGCCATCAAGGCAAATTCAGTCACGTAGCTACCCAACATCAAATCAAACTTGGTTCCTTCCTAGACTATTGTTAATTGCTTTAACATACACAAACATTAAATGATGTCATTCATCCATTTAATAGGAGAAAAGGCTTGTGATAACTTTGTGGATGCAAAAGCTGTTTAAAAAAAAAAATTCAGTCTGGGGCCAGGAATGAGGGCACCTGCCCTTAATCCCAGCACTCTGGAGGCAAAGTCAGATGGATCTCTGTGAGTTCAAGGCCAGCTTGGTCTACAGAACCAGATCCAGGATAGCCACGGTTACATAGAAAGAGCCTGTCTTAAAAATAAATACTAACAAAAAGAACTCAAGTGGAGAAGTATATAATGCTCATGAACAGAACAAACATTTCAGAAATCGATAAACTGATCGATCCATTTGGCATAATCTCAATTGGCCTTTCAATATGGCTTCCTGCGAAACTTTGTAAGCCCATATGGCGGTTATAAAGAAGAGAGTAAGAAAGGCTAAGACCTCTCCCTACCAGACAGAACGCCGAGTCAATTCAGATGGCATAGCCCTAGGGCAGGCACGAACAAGGTGGAACAGACTGAAGGTGGATCGTCACCCCAGAGGGGGGACACAAACACAAGAAGTGATCCTTACCTCACACTGTATACAAAAATCACCTCCAGATGGACCAGGACATACTCTTCTTTTAAAATGGTGTATTTCATATCTATCTATCTATCTATCATCTATCTGTTTAGTTATCTATGTGTCTGTGTGTCTCTGTGTGGGTATATGCATGTGAGTATAGGTGACTGTGAAGGCCAGGAGAGGGTGCCAGATCCCCTGGTGCTAGAGTTACAGGTGGCTCTGAGCCACCCAATGATATGGGTGCTAGGAACTGAACTTGAATCCTCTGCAAGGGTTGCAAGCGCTCTTAATCAGTGAGCCAATCTCCATAACCCCCTTCAGAGGACTCTTACAATTGCTACTAGAGAGCACTATTTTTAATTCTGGGACAAAAAAGATTTTTTAAAAATAATAATAGCGCCGGGCGGTGGTGGCGCACGCCTTTAATCCCAGCACT
>NC_034606.1:53890427-53911476 GCF_900095145.1 Mus pahari
AGTGAGTTCCAGGACAGCCAGGGCTACACAGAGAAACCCTGTCTTGGAAAAAAAATAAAAATAAAAAATAATAATAGCATCAGGAGAAAAGATGGTTGATGTGTCGTATAAAATTGAACAACCTCCACGGTGGTGGTGCAGTGTGACTTTGATCTCAGCACTTGGGAGGCAGAGGCAGGTGAACCTCTGAGTTTGAGGCCAGCCTGGTCTACAGAGTGAGTTCCAGGACAGTCAGGGCTACTCAGAGAAACCCTGTCTCGAAAAAACACAAACAAACAAACAAACAAACAAACCAAAATATTACCAACCTTTGTTTCCCATCAGACATTGTTCAGGGGCCTTTAGGTAGCTCCATTGGTAGCTTGATTGTCTAGCATTCAGAAAGCCTGTGCTTTCTCTAGAAGCACTGCATCACATAGGTCATGGTAGCACAGGTAGCAATTCTAACACTCAGGAGGTAGAGGCAGAAGAATCAGGAGGACAAACTGGGAGGAAATGTCCACAGTGTATACTATAAGCACAGACCACCACACAGAAGCACATGAAAAGTATCTCTGAACTGACATTTTACAGAAAAGAAAGAGGCATACAGTACCATAGGGTCAGCAAAATTCAATCACAGCTGGCAGAAGCTTCCGGCTCATGCCTGTGTTCGCACAGCTTGCTCTTCCTGTTAAGGGCGTTCCCATATCCTTTATCCTTCTCAGCTCTCACCCTCTATCATTCTTATATAGAGGACTTATTTCTAATCAATACTCTTAGAGAAAGCACTTTCCAATGCGTTGGCATTAAGTGCCAGTATAGTATGCTGGTGTGTGTGTGCTTGTTTGCTGTGTGTGCAGCACCATCTCTGGACAGATGGGTCTGGGCTATATAAGAAAAATAGCTGAGCAAGCCAGTGAGGGCACGCCAGTAAGCAGGACTTCTCCATGGCCTCTGTCTGCTTAGGGTCCTGCCTCCAGGCTCCTGCCTCCAGGCTCCTGCCTTGAATTCCTACTTCCCTTGATGGTGGACTGGAACCTCTAAGCCAAATAAACTCTTTCCTTCTGTGTTTTGATCACAACCACAGAGAAGCAAACCTAGCATGTGTGACGTTCTACCCCAAGCCCTAACTTTACAAGAGTTCAGCCTTTCAATGGTGGCGCATGCCTTTAATCCCAGCACTCAGGAAGCAGAGGCAGGCAGAATTTTTGTGAGTTCAAGGCAGGCCTGGTCTACAGAGTAAGTTCCAGGACAGCCAAGGCTATAAAGAGAAATCCTGTCTTGAAATAACGAAAGTCTATCAATTAATTAATTTAAAAAGAACCTAGATAGGGAGGGGCGCAAGAATAAGATTTCAGGTTTGTTGGTTTATCTATACCTGAGAACAATGAATAGGCAAACAAAATAAGGTCCTGGACAGTGCAGTAAGATAATAAAAAGAAATAGATAATAACAATTTAAAAGGAAAAAGAAAATTTATCAGCTGATCTAATTATTTTGATTAAGCTGGGCCCTGCTCCATTAAGCTACTCCCTATTGTGTAAACTGGTATTTCGGGCTATGTCTTACTGTGAGAGACTCCAGTAAGCCACACAAGTGGCTTTTGATTTCATTTTGAGGGTGGAGGATGGCTTTCAGGCCAAGTGGGCACACGGTACTGGACACAGCATCTGTCCAGTGTCCCCCATGCAGCACAGACTGATAAAAGACTGTCTCAGGGGGCTGGAGAGATAGTTCCCGTGGTTAAGAGCACTGACTGCTCTTAACTTCCTGAGGTTCTGAGTTCAATTCCCAGCAACCACATGGTGGCTCTGTAATGGGCATCCGATGCTGTCTTCTGGTGTGTCTGAAGGCAGCAACAGTATACCCTCATACATAAATAAGTAAATCTTAAAGAAAAAGACTGCCTCAGGCTTTCAGCCTAGTTCTGTCCCCACCCTTGACTTGACCTACTCAGATTGCTTGTCTGCTCATCTTCCGGTCTTCCTGTTTGAACCTAGTTTTGCCCTTTCACTTCTTCAGCCGGATTCAGTCACAGCTCAACACTTAGGCTTCTCCAGCTTCTTCCCACGCTTTTGTTTGCTTCCTTGTCTTAATGGCATGGCTTCTCCTTGTATCTCTGATCCACTCCTGCTTTCAGGCTTCTGGAAGCTCAAACTGACTGTGCCTCCGAACCCTTTCCAGCCCCTCGGTGACATACCTGCGCACACACACATGCACCGATGTATTTACCATGTACGGTGTAATGTGTGATCAGAGTTAATATTAGCAATTCAGATTGGAATAAGAGACCAAGTGTCTGCCTTGACCAGGGTTATCAAGGAGATCAGACATAACTGGCACATTGCAGCACGTGTCTGAAACAGCTGTACGCTGTGAACTTAGTGCTTTGTTTGTTTGTTTGTTTGTTTTGTTGTTTTTTTGAGACAGGGTTTCTCGGTTTCTCGGTTGAGTAGCTCTGGCTGTCCTGGAACTCACCCTGTAGACCAGGCTGGCCTCGAACTCAGAGATCCACATGCCTCTACTTCCCAGGTGCTGGGATTAAAGGCGTGCGCCACCACTGCCAGGCACTTATTGCTTGTTATTCAAGAAATTCTGACAAATGTGTTGGTCTGTTTCTGACATTGGGTGCTCATGATAAAAATCCAATGAATCTTTAAACAAATTAAAAGGATTAACAAGATTTATTCAGATGATGATTTAAAAAGTCAATAGTATTTCTATAAAATGGGCATACTTTGCAGATACAATAAAATTCTGTAAAAAGATACCATTTACAAAGAAAATATGCAGAGGAAGAAATCTGCCGAAAAGGAGCAAAGAAAATTAGAGTTTAGGGTCCACAGAGATGTCTTAGTGGGTAAAGGCACTTGCTACTAAGCCTGATGACATGGGTTCAAGTCTCAGGACCCACATGATGGAAAAAGAGACTCTCATAAATTGTCCTGTGACCTTAATGCACACACACACACACACACACACACACACACACACTCACACACACATGCATACACACTCCAAATAAATGCCATTTAAAAATTTTAGGCGTTTAACTCTTAGAGAGATGGCTCAGCAGTTAAGAGCATTTGTTATTCTTGCAGAGGACCTGGGTTCAGTTCCCAGCACTGACATGATGGGCTCACAAGCATCCAGAGCTCCAGGTCCAGGGGATCCAGCAACCCTTCTGATCTTTACAGGCAGCACCAGGCACACACACACACACACACACACACACACACACACACACGCTGCACATACATACATGGAGGCAAAACACTCACATGCATATAAAAAATATCCAATAGGCATTTAAACAAAGACACTCAAGGATAAGCGAATGAATAGACACACTGCATTCAAGAATCGTAAGGCTCAATGCAGTAAAGGAGGCAGCTCTACCGTGGATACAGATATATTTCTGTATATACTGATACACAAGTTCAAATTAGTGCCCTCCAAAAAATTCTAAGCGTGCTTCCCATTTGGCGGTTGGCTTGATACTGATTGCCTGAATTTGCACTGTATGGGGAAGTATCAGTCCAGGGCAGCTCAGTCCTTTCCAAGGAAATGAGACGCAGAGATTTGCATAAAGCAATAAAGCTGTCTACAGCACGGAGACATTGACATTGACCTATGGTGGATGGCTAGATCAGTGAGCCAGGCTGGCACGGGCAAGGATAAGCCTATGGATGTGAGCATAGACCACGTGGTAGAGGTGACCGCCTGAGTGGGGGGGATTTCCCAGAGGGATCTGTTGGGACTCTAATCTTGCCTCATGCTAATGATGATCCCACTCTAGGAACCAGAGTCGCTAGCAGACACCCCGGGTTATCGTTCTGCTTTTGAGTCCTCCATCAACAAACAACAAAAATCACCAAATTTAGAGATGTTGCTTAAATTGGTTGTATTAAAGTTAAGATGGTTTTACATAAAAAGTAAAAACACCAAGAAGTGAAAAGACCATTTATAGGGTAGGAAACAATTTTTTGCAACAAAAAAGCAACAGAACGGGGGTGGGGGTGGGGTGGGAGGAGGGGGGAGGGGGGAGTCTTTAACTGAAACTATGACAGGTAAGTGAAAAGTGGGACCTAGGGTCCTTTGGACAGTTGACCAAAGATGCAAGCTAGAACTTTCTAGAAGAAACCAAAGTGGTTGTTAAATATGTGACAACAGATAATTTTTCATTTCACTATCGAGTGGAACTATGCAAGAATCTTACTAATACTTCACAAGAGGCAAGAACAGCAGCATCGGGGGGCAACAGCTGCCGGTGGGTGCTGGCCAGAGTGTGAATCAGTACTATCTATACCTGCAGCGGGAGTGAGATACGGTGAAGCATCCTCCCAGATTATGTCCATCTGGAACCCTTCCTTTTCAGAAATAGTCTTTGCTGAGGTTATCCCGAATGAGGTCATACTACAATGCGGGCGGGAATCTAACACAAGGATTGCTACCTTATGGGAGGGAACTCTAAACAGACCCATGGAAGGCACACGCCTGCGTGAAGATGGACCCAGGATGTCACCAGTGATGACATCACTGGTGATGCAGTCACCAGTCATCAGAGATCACTGGCGGACACCAGGAGGGGAGACTGTCGCTAGAGTCCTGTTGACCTGGCTACCAGAGATACACTTTCCTTTTTAGCTACCAGTGTGTGTGGGGTGTGGCTTATTGCTACTCTCTTACGGACATTCCTACAACTTGTTAGCTAGAGCTGTTGTTTCTGCAGACGTTTCCCCAGAGGAAGAACTCTGTAGGTGTGCAGCCCGTGGGGTTCCTAGAGACACTTTTGCAGAGTTATCCAGGCAGGATGGCTTAGGCATAGGTATGGAGGTTGACCCAGATGCCCCCCTCCCCGCGACTCCCCACCTCGACAGGCAACACACACCTGTGTTCACCTGACACACATCACAAGCCATCCTTGGCAGTAGGGTACAGTTGCAAAAGTGGCGTTGAGAGAACCTGCTCCAGACCTTCCCATCCAGGGGCACAGACAACAAGCAGGCAAGAGAGCTATAGACAGGACCAGGATAGAGAGGAGGCAGTAAGAGAGGTAGACTAATTATGTAGAAGGATACAGCATGGGGGCACAAGCATCCTTTAACAGAGAAAGGTGGGGCCTGAGCCGACACTTTCTGAACAAGTGAACAAGTGCCCTACAAAGTCCTGGGTTGTTAATCACAGGACAGATATTTCACCCTGTATCACGGATGTGTCCACGCCATCCGCATCTTCAGGAAAGTGTGTGCAAGAGCTCAGGGATCCTTCCACCTTGCATATCCGTGGCACTTGATGCTCTTTGAGCACTATAACCCGTCCCTGGATCCCCTGCTCTATCTTAAAGGAAACAAGTAGTACTGAGGAAACCCCACTGGGACTATGGCAACAGGACCCAAGTATGCTGCTCACCTTGGCCAACATTACACCGCGGCCCCTAGTGCCTGGCTAGGTCACTGCCGGTGTTGCCGCCCCCCCCCCCCGCACCCCTGTGCTTGTGATATCCTTTCAGGGGATTCCCCTGACCCAGCCCTGGGCCCTGGTTTGGAGAGTGCAGCTTGAAGGTCGTCTTTGAGAATTGGGGTGGAGCCAGAGTTCCTCAAAGACAACGGGACAAAAAGGCGACTCTCCACGGTTACCCGAACCCGACGCAGCGGGTGGTGGAGACTCTGTCATCCATGTGGTTTTCAAATTCTGTGGTAACAGGGCAGGGTGCTGTGCGCTTATTAAGTTTACCCCTGGGATTTTACTGGATTGGATTCTGCTATAAGTGCTCTTGTGGGACTTAGTGTCTACATGTCGGTAGTCATTGATCTCGAATGCATAGATGGGCTTTGCTTGACCTCTGACCTCTGCAGCCATCACTGGCACGGACCAAGTGGTTGAAAGTACCTTTGCTTCTTCCCGTTTCCAGTCCTGTCGAACGGTCGTTCTGGAAGGCCTGATGACTGTTTCCGTCAGGGCCCGGGCACTCCGCGCTTTGGGTGGTGCATCTAAGAGTGATTCTGAGAGGCCGACGTTGGCAATGGGCGGCATTTGCTTCTTGGCTTTCTTCACACTGATACCTTCCACACAGAGGTCAGACCCGTTGAACGGTGGCAGCTCCACAGCAGGCTGTGAGGAGAGGTAGCCCGTGAGGATTCCTCCCTGACTTGGAAACCAGAGCCTGCAGCTGGAGAGTCACCTGGCGGGTCCCACAACAAGCCGCCTGCCATACCTCAGCAGCTTTGTCTGTGGACTCTTCTTTCGGGAAGAGCACCCAGCTTGTCTTTCTACAGGTCCTGGGGCTCAATCCACAGGGCAGACAGAAGCTCAGAGGCAAAAGCTTCCGTCTTGATGCCTAACCTGCTGGGTCGTTCCTAATGGAAGGGCACTAGAGAAACTTCAGAAAGAGGATAAGAGGCTCTGAAGAGAAAAGTCTAGAAGGGCCCAGGTGTTGTAGAACATCCCCAGCTATTCAGGCGAGGGACTCTCCTGTTACCCAGAAAGCTGGGACATGGAGAAATGACAGGTAGAAAGACTAGATTATGAAGGCCACGGGACCCAAGTGACAGGGCTGTCCAGCCAGCCTCCATGTCTAGAGTAAACCTTTTGCTAGGTGCACACAGAAGGGTGAGCTCAGGGCAAATCAGCAGGCCCAGGTTCCTGACAGCCCTGCACGAAGCCAGGACCACTTTGTCCAGACCCAAGAAACAGAATTTGTGTCCCCCCGCCCTTGCCCCCCAGTGACCGAGAATGAGGTGTCTGCCAGCCAGGAGCCCAAACCCGCCCACCCTGTGGACAGACACTAGCAGCCTAAGAAGGGTCGCTGCTTTCCTCACCTGCCTCCACAGAAGCTCAAAGTTGCCGATGTCACAGTTTCGGTCCAGTTTGCGATCCACCACCACCTTGATGGTGTCCTCCTGCACCTGGGCACAGAGCTGAGCCGTGACGGGAGTGGAAGGGTGCATGGTGGGGCTGGAGTTGATCTCGATGAGCCAGGGCTTGAAGTCTCGCCCCAGGATGAAGTCGGCTCCATAGAGCTCGAAGCTGTTCTTACGGGCTTCTACATGGTCCTGGGCCACCCTCATGGCGTTGGTGACAGCTCTTTTCATAGATGGGTAGATGATGCTGCCCCACGTTCCTCCTCGGCCCCTCTTCTGCAAATACTCCTGGAAACGAGTGCTGGTCCACATGTTATGACAAGGTAGCAGCGGACTGCGCTCTTTATCATTTTTGAGACGTCTCTGGATGGAGTTGTTACACAGGTGGATGGCGCTGCGGGCAACGTCCTTGTGAGATTGGTGCATGCCAACAACCACCACACAGAGTCAGCACAGTCTCCCCAGCTTGCCCTGGAGTCACAACGCCTGGTGCAGGGTGGCTTCAGGAGGACTGGGACTGCTCTGTCACCCTGAGGCAGCATGGACCACTCCCTACCCCCACCCCCAACCAGCCTAGGGGGGACAGCCCAGATTGTACCAGGACATGGCAGAGGTCCACCAATGCAGAACCAACCACTAGGAAAAAGAAATCTGCCTGTGCCTCAGTTTCCCCACATGCACATGTCTGTAGGAGCCCGTGAGCCACCTACCTAAAGTTTTCAGTGAGTTTGTTTGTTTGTTTGCTTTACTCCTGCCTAGTTCTATGTAACTTAAAACAAGTAGTACCTTTAAACTGTAAGGCACTGTTTAGAACTAAGGGGGTTTTCATTTCAACTGCAGTATGGGGGTAGGGATGCCACACTGGGAATCTCCACAGACAGACCTATGTGAAAAAGGTGAACGTTTAAAAGGATACAGCCACCTATATGGTAGTTTTCAAACTATGTCTTTAACTTCTGTTTGTACAGCTGGGTTATACCCATTCATCTGGCAAACTTCTCATCAGCCAAAGCTGAGAGAGAGTGTGTCATATTGCCAGGCAGAGTTCCAGGCTGGCTGGCTCAGCTAGGCCCATGTGGAGAGGCTACAAGCTCCTCCCGAGCTGCAGGCTGCTCCCGGACTCCATTAGCATAGTGAATTTCTAGCTCTTGCTGTAGACTCTTCGTCCAGAGGCAACACACAGATGGGGGTGGTTGCCTTCAGCTCTGCCCAACCCCCTTCCAGGTGTGACCTAACAGGTGTCACTCCAGGTGTGCCGAGGGTAGAATTGACCCAGCAAAGTGTCAACTGAGAAACCCTCAGCCTCTTGGGATTCCAGCTGACTCTCCCTCTCAAAGTCCCCTTAGGGCATCCAGGTTCCCAGTTGTGCCTGCTAAGTGACCATTACTAAACCATGGAGAGGTAGCCCTGGGTCATCCTTGGGGATTCAGATAGATTCTCAATCTCCTACCCTCACTGGAATGTGTTGGTTAATTCCCCAGGAACCCTTGGAGTGTTTGAGCCTGGTGGCCCCGATAGACCCAGGGTACCTCATCTCCACACCCCCAAGGGCCTCCTGCTAGGTGCTTAGAGGAATACGGAGCTCCCCTGCCGCTGACCTGTCCAGCTTGTCCAGGGAGAAGCGCTGTGTGGAGAAGCGGAGGTAGCTCTCTTTGTAGAACCAGATGGTTAGAGGGTTCCAGTCTGTGACGAGGAACCACTGCCTGATGTCAAACTTGGTGTCATAGATGAGCATCGGCGTCTCGATGTACTTCTGGACCACCCATTTGTTGTCCTTTGTGGTCTGGCTGTCTGTGGCCACCAGATTCAGGATGTTCTCCACACGGTCCATACACACAATATCTCCAAGAACAAGAGGTGGTACCTTGGCTCAGTGCAGCATAGTCCCCAGGCAGCCATCATGGGCCCCGACACCCACCCTGCCATTGGTCCAGCACCAAGAGTCTGCAGGACTGGTTGGGCAGGACAGGTGTACACTCAGGGGACAAAGCTACAGTGGGCGTTGGCTACTTGTTCAGGTCTCCCGCCATGGGGCCAACCCTACGCTCTGGAGAGCGTCCAAAGATTAGGGACAAACAGACCAGATAATCATCATTCAAGAGCATGCTCTTGGGTTTGGTGTGCTCTATGAGCAGTAAGGGTTAATGCTACAGGAGGGACCAGCCAAATGGGATGACCTTAGCACAGGCAGGAGGCCTTTAATTCCTCCCCATTGATGTTCCTTTACCCATAGGTAGATTCTATACTTTTCCAAGCTTGGCCCTAAAGTAGGTCTGCCCGACTTGTGAGGCAGGAGCTAAATGTCTCGTAGTGTGCTATGTCGGGGCGAGGTGTGTGTGTGTGTGTGTGTGTGTGTGTGTGTGTGTTAATGTCAGTGACAGAGCCTGCTGCTCACTTTCTCTTGCCATGACAATGTAGGACAAGAGTGAGGCCACAAGATAGGCAGAGCACCCTTGCAAGCTGCCCAGGAACACAAGTTTCTGCTGAGATTTGGTGTGTGTGTGTGGGGGGGGGAGGAACCATTCCACAGCACGTGTGGTCATCAATTCTGATGATAAAAGATAGAGAGAGGCTTCCAGCCGCAGCGTCCCACGGGCACGAGGGACGATCTCACAAAAGCACATGGCTTCCATTTATTTAGTCATGGCAAGTTGAGACCTTGCCTAAAATGAAAGGAACTGCTGAAGTCACCTGGGAAGTCACCAAGGGCCACCCAGCACTAGGCCAGAGCACAGGCATTTGACCCACACTCATTGAGAGTCACACATCTGAGCAATCTAACAGTGTCCCTGAGAATGGAGTCTTCAGTGGGAGGGAGGTATGGCCTGGCGGGGGAGGGGAGACAGAGAAGTCTCAGGAATGGGTGGGGTGGGGGGTGGCTGAGCCCAGAGCCCAGGAAGGAACAGCTACAAAGCAAGACAGCAGCATCACAGAAGGAGGGAGGAAGCCCTGACTGTCTGCAGGGCACCAGATGGGAATGGACCACATATATTCAGCAGAATAATTCAGGAGAGAAGACCTCTGGAACTGGATGTGATAGACCACACATTAATAAAACATTTTAAAGGTAATTCCAAGCACCCACGTAGGGACTCACAATCACCTGTAACTCCAGGGGTTCTGACACCTTTTGGCCTTGACAGGGTACCAGGCACACACATGGTACACATACACACATGCAAGGAAAAAAAAACCCATTCATACGAAATAAATAAATCTAAAAGAATTTAAATCACATAAATAACCTGTGAATTAAAAAAAAATTCAGAATAAGTCAAAAGACCAACAGGATATACAAATTAAAACGTGTTTAAATGCTACAGAAAAATAGAGCATTCTTTAACAGAGACAAGAGGATGCAGCTTATGTCGCAGACAGAGGAAATTTGGTAGCCATAAATATTTTATTATTTCACAGGAAAGCCTGGAAATAAATAAACTTAGCATTTAAATCAGAGACAAGAGAAAAATCCCTCATAGGAAAACCGAGACTGTTGACTTTGGAAACACAAAAATAATTAGGAAGTTACACATGTGCATATGCTCACATACACATGCATATACTATCACACATGCGCATACACACATGTACACACATCCACCACCATACACATGCATATGCACATATGACTATGTGCACATGCACACACACGTGCGCGCACCAGTAAGAAAGAAGACAATATAATTCTGGCTATACTTGGGTAGATGAGGCAAAAAGCATGACCCTGTGAATAAATCACAGGCAAATTTTATGAGGTGTTCAGAATTTGCCTCTGGGGGGTACTAGGTTTTTACAGGTGAATTTTACCCTGAATCCAGGGGACAGAAAGTACATTGTTTGAGATGACGATTCACCCACACCCCTTTTAGAGACTATAATAAGCCTGTTGCTAAGATCAAGGTAGCACACACACACAAAAGCAAAAACCCAACACTTTGGGGTTGTTTAGTGGACACAGATGAGCAAATCTGAGCTCAAATAGCAAACCCCAGAGCAGCCCAGTGACAGGACCTCCTTCCCTCCAGCACAGCTTGGACCCTCGGCTGACCTTGGAAGCACTTCTCCCTCCCCCCTAGAGCAGGTGGCGGTCAAGGTCGGGAACTTGCCTAATGGGGAGGGCTCTGCCCAGGGAACTCACCTCGACCCCGGGACTTGGCTGCAGGCTTTATGATCCAGATGTTCCGTATCCCATCGATCTCTGTCTGAGGGTTCACAGAACTGATCTTACTCAGCAGAGCTTGGCACTGAGCAAAGTAACTTTTCGAATCAGTGATGGAAGCATTGCCACTAAAAAGCAAGATCCAGAAAGGGTGTGAGGTGCGGAGAGGCAGCACTGGCGGATGCCTCTGCTCCAAGACAGGCTGATGGCTATATGGCAAGGAAGGGTTAAGAGCAGCCGAGGATACCTACCAGTTGAGGGTACCTGGGGTCATGGACTTAGAAGATGTACCTGGACATTGTGTGTCAAGAAGTAAGGACCCTAAGCCCAGCATGCTAGTGCATGCCTCTAACCCCAGCACTTAGAGGCAGAGACAGAGGGGCAGAGGGGCAGAGGGGCAGAGGGGCAGAGGGAGAGGGAGAGGGAGAGGGAGAGGGAGAGGCAGAGGCAGAGGCAGAGGCAGAGGCAGAGGCAGAGGCAGAGGCAGAGGCAGAGGCAGAGGCAGAGGCAGAGGCAGAGGCAGAGGCAGAGGCANGCAGAGGCAGAGGCAGAGGCAGAGGCAGAGGCAGAGGCAGAGGCAGAGGCAGAGGCAGAGGCAGAGGCAGAGGCAGAGAATCATTGAGTTTTAAACCTGCAGGGTTTAACATAGCAAGTTCAAGTACAGCCAAGGTTTCACAATAGAGAGACCCTGTTGGAACAAACAAACAACTCTGACATATGGATTGTCTACAAGGAAAAGGACACCAATCCTGTACCAAAGAAAAACCAGAGATGGGTGGGTCTCTGTGCCGCCTGCACTGTTGTTGTTGGAAAGGTCTTTCCAAGGGAAGCCAAACTGCAATGAGGACCTACTTGTCCACAGGAGCAGTCAGCTTATTGTCCTGTGAACATGACTGTCAATCTGACCTTATGTCCTTGTTGGTGCTTGTAGGGAAAGGCTTAACTTAGATACCAATCATAACCTCAGGAAATAAGGGCAGGGGTCAGTAGAGATGTCTGAGCAGCTTTCAGAATTTGAGGGCACACTGCTGGCACCTGGGAGAGAGAGACATCCACCACAGTATCTGTAGCACCTCCCAGCTTCTCCATATGTGGGCAGACCCGGTACAGTGGAGAATGTTTAGTGCCAACCCCTGCGGCTGCTAAGCCAGCTGCAGCCCTGGAGGTGGAAGCAAGGGTTTGGGGACAGGAGACATTTGTGTTCTGCCTACCTGCTGGAAAAGGAGGGGCAGCATTGAGGAGGAAGCGAATAATGGCAATCTCTGTCTAGGTGGGTTAGAGTTTCAAGACAGCAAGAGTTGGTAGTGGGGTCAGCTTCCGCCCCCAGGTACAGGGAACAGGTTGGCATGTGATGGAGTGAGCTCGCCTCTCGCTGGCCAGATACCAAGCAGAGCCCACTCCCCTGGTCTACTGAATGTGAGCTTCCTCTGCAGATGTTACGTGTTGGTTAACTATAATGATAGGGCAGCTCTGCTACAATTAATACACGGCGTAAACAGGTATAGACAACCGTCAGTGTCCCCACAACACCATCTATCTAGTCCATAGAGCTTGGCCAGACTAGTGTAATGGGGGTGGTATTATCAGCAAGGCCTGATTAGCATGAACGCCTTTACTATTGTGTTCCAGAAAGATAAGCATTTTGCTGTCCCAGTGGGAAGGAAGCCTTATGATCCAGAACAGAGCCTGGGTTCTGGAAGTCACCCCCGAAGGTGGGCCAGCAGTGGACTCAGCTGTCACCACACCATGTTACCCACGTCACAAAATGAGAGGATGGAAGCTGTAAAAGTCAAGAGATTGCTGAAATAGGGTAGGAGCCTGGCCCATTTTGGAACCAACGGATGCTCAACGGATTCTAGACATCCATGCTCGCCTGAGAACAGACAGGGTCTCTGCAGGCCCCACGAAGTGTAGCCTCTTGGCCTTCTGGGTCCTGATGCACAAGCGTCCATGTGGGATTCTGCAAGTCTCCATAAGAATCAAACGGGTCCCAAGGCGCTCCTTAGATGGTGGCACTTCTAAGTGGGCAGTGAGAGCAAAGCCCCACAGAGCCTGCTCAACAGGCAAAGTCATACCATACCACACGGGAGCCCAATGCTGCCACCTAGTGGCGAAGTATCGCAGTTCTCTTTTGTAGCGATTTAAGAAAATGATTAGTATAGAAAGCTCAAACAGAAAAAGTGAAGTTTGGGTGTTTTTGCTCATGTGTACTCTTGTGTCATTACTGCCAGCTCAAGCTACGGTAATGGGCTGCTCAGAAAGTCCTCTAGTGTTATGTTCCAGCCAATGGTAGCTAGTTTTCATTCGTACTTTGGGCCACAGGGATAGGCTCTGCCTTTCTTGAAACTTACACCCATGGATGGAGACACAGACACACATTACCCTCTCCCTGACCCCCTCTCTCCTCTTTTTCTCCTATGGAGTGTCTCTTAGCCTCAGAGCTGGGAGAGCTGTCCATGGCTGTGCCGTTTGCAGCCCTTGCTCTGACACAGCTGGGGTTTGTCAGATCTGTGCTTACAGAATCTTTCTGAGGTTGGGTATTTCCATTTCTGCAGGGATAGAAGATCTGGGCCATAGGGCATGCAGTTCTTGCTGTTCCAAAATGCTGTTACTCAACACTCCTGCCAGAGGTGCATGAGAGCTGTTGACTCGGGGCCAATACTTGGTGTCTCGAGTCTTCAATTCAGCCATCTTGGTCTGCAGAGAGCTCTCCCATCATGGGTGGTTTTTGTTGTTTCTTTTTTTTCCTTTTTCAGCTTTTGAGATAAAGTCTCATCTATAGCCCAAGCTGGCTTTGAGTTTAAGATCCTCCCGGGATTACAGGAGTTATCATCAATGGTCCACTCTGGCTTTAACCCGCATTTCTGGAAAGCTCCAACACTGGTTACTCACCTAGTCTGACTGGATAGCTGATTTGTATCTAATACAGAGTCTGTTCCGGGTTTATTCTTGAGGCAGGGTCTCATGGAGCCCAGGTGATAGCTTTGAACTTGCTGTGTATATGAAGATGACCTTGAACTTCTGATCCTCCTGCTACTGCCTCCTGACCCCATGTCTTTGCAGATACTGTGGTAGATGTCTCTCTCCCAGGTGCCAGTAGTGTACCTTCAAATCTGAAAGCTGCTCAGACATCTCTACTGATCCCTGCCCTTACATCCCGAGATTGTGATGACTAAGTCAGGCCTTTTCCTACAAGTCTGAAGTCACCAGCAAGGACATGGGGTTGGGCTGACAATCATATTCAACCAGAGAGTTTGGGGTTACAGGCATGGGCCACCACGTTTAGTTTACGACGTCCTAGAGAATGAACTCGGGGTTTCAAGTATGACAGAGAAACACTCTACAAACCCAGCATTTAACTTGGTCCATTTCTCTCCCCTAACTCACTGTAGCTAACTCTGTAGCTTTTATATCTGGACCTCAGTTGGACTTGTGGACAGTGGATCTGTTTTTAGTTTGCAGCTTCTATTTTTTCATCCTCTTTTCAATGCTTTTTTGAGAAACACAGTTCTTAAGCCAGTGCAAAGCACTGCCATCAACTTTTCCCTATTAATTGTAGCAAATAATTTCCTGAGTTAGTGGCTAATAAATATGAAGTTATAACCAACCTAACTAGGAAGGAACTGTCTTCAGAACAGCTCATACAGGGGTGTGAGGACAACTCTTGAGAAGAGTGAACAGAGAGTATGTGCCTCCTTTGATGGATTAAGTCCTGAACACGCACTGACTAAAGCACTGTCCTAGTGCCAGACAGATCAGGGGACACAGCACACAGCCAGGAACAGACAAGTGCATCAGAAGGACTCTCATGATCTCCACGAAGGAAAAGACCAAGTGAGAGCCACACGGGACACAGTATAACACACATGTGCTTGCAGTCCCAGAAGGAGAAGAGAGAGAATAAAGGAGAAGCAACGCTTGTAGAAATAGTGGCCAGAGTCCAACTCTGGGAGCAAAACGTCAACTCACAGTTAAATGACACAACACACACTTGAACAAGGATGAATACAAAGAAAAGTATTCCTTAGAAACGTAATAAAGCAAATCACTAAAAACCAAACACAAAATCTTAAGGCATCTAGAGAAAAAGAGGAGAGTCGAAATACCAGCTGGAAATTTCTAGACAAAACATCACGAGCCAGAAGACAATGGAGTAACATCTCAACAGTGGCATCAGCATATGTCAGCAAACTGAGAACTCCATCCCGGAGAAAACATCTTTCAAAAATGAAACACTTTAGGCTTTTTGAAATTGAAGAAAAAAAACTGGAGAAAGTTTTCTACCAGTAGACCATTACTAGAATATAGAATATATACTTATATATAATATATAGACTATATAGAATATATACTAGAATAATAGAATAAAATATAGTAAGGGATACTTTTTCCCTGAACCAAAACAACAGCTGATGTGCAAAAACTGAAAGTAACTGACTAAAGCAACAACAAGCATGACTTGTACCTTTCCAAACAGAGGATCTGGAGAGATGGCTCAGAGGTTAAGAGCACTTACTGCTCTTGGAAAGGACCCAAGTTTAGTTACCAGCATCCATATCAGATAATTCAAGATCCAGTAACTGTAACCAGAACTCCAATTCCAGGGAATCTGTGGGCACCTGTGGGTTACCTGATGCACCCGAGTGCACACTCATTCAGGCACACATACACATGTAATTTTTATTTTTTTTAAAAAAGGAAATAAATGAAAGATAGAGATGAATGACAAGAGTGCCAGAACAGGAAGCAGAAAGCCACACACGTCACACTGTCATGTTTTCTTTGGGAAGCAGCAAAGATTCTCAAGACATGTAACAAAACAGAAGGCTTTGGATGCAGTGGCTCGTGCTAGACCCTGACTCAAAAACTATATTGTAATTTTCAGGGTTGGCTTGAAAAAAAAAATCAACAGAGTCTTGCTGTCTTTCCCATGCTGGCCTCAGACTCAGTGCGTAACCTAGTCTGGCCCGGCTCTCCCTGCCTCAGCCTCCTGAGTGCTGGGATCGCAGGTTTAAGTCAACAGAGAAGAGAGGAAAGAGAGAGGAGAGGGAGGGAGGAGAGAGGGAGGAGAGAGACAAGGAGTAGGGAGAAAAGGAAAATGCTTCATATCAAAGGGAGGGAAAGATGGGTCAGAGGCTGAGAACATGCAGGATGGTATGAGGGGTTCCACAGACCCTTGAAACACACGTTGCCTCCCTGGTTTTGTCCCCCTAGGGTGCCTGCCTTGCTGCCAACCCCTCTTTCCTTGCTGGTGGTCGCCATAAGGGGTGGAAGGCCAGAGGGGAGCGGGGAAGCAGCATTGGCACATGGGCCTTGGTGGTAAGGGCGGGACCAGCATCCTGATGGTCTGAAGGCCAGGGAAACACCTCAGCCCACCCTCACACGTGTCACTCAGAGTCTTCCAGGCCCTGGGCAGTACAAACTTACCACGGCTACTGTGGTCCAAGTGAGCTCAAGCCTGAGAAGACTTGGGGAGGTGCAAAATGAGATGGCGCCCCCCCCCCCCGAGACACCCATAGGTGGTAACATCTTTTCAACAAATAGTAGAAGGTTTGGGGGACACCAATACCCCAAGGCAGGTGCTCTAATATCAGAAGGTACCCCAGGACTCTGGAGGCATCCCAACCTCAGACCAGTTAGCTAAGTACCCTAATACCCAGACAGATAGATGATGCCCACGCACTTGACAAGCGTGCTAACAACAAGCCAAGTGCCCTCGATACCCAGCTATGTGCTCCAGCACCCAGACATGCATCCCAGTGTGCCTGCGCAGTGACCCCTTCTGGTGCCAAGGCAGCAGGGTGGCATCTTACTGGACCAGTAGGTAGTACTGCTGTGTCAGGTCATTCCACTCCTCCTCAGACAAGGCCTCGGTGCTGGCCTCCGATACATCTATGTCTTCATGCTCTAGCTGTCCCAGGTAGGCCTGGCACACCTTGCACGCTGTGTCTACAACCTGTCCCGAGAGGCTTGGTAGCTTGAGGTCAGGATTTTCAGGATCTGGAACCCAAGCACATGCCCTGAGTGTGATCTCTACCAGGCTGCTTCCTGTTCCCTTCACCTCTTCCCTGGTGCTACCCATTTCTCCCTGGGAGGTGACTCCTCCCCTTCAGGAGCCTTGTCTGTCAGTCCCATTGTTCAGTGTCATCAGGAGCCTGTACTCTGATGGACTTGGCTGTCATGATGGAGAGGAGACAGTATATTTTGAATTGTCATAAAGAGCATGCTTTCGGATCACACGCTCTGTGACCAGACCTGTGAGCCTTTTGAGCTATGTTAATTCCCATTGCTACAGAGCTTCCTAGACCACACAGGGATCATTGGTAGGTCCTGGCACCCGAATCCTTTACATCCTTCTCAGTCCCATGACTCAGGATAAGTGTGGAGTCTCAGAAAGTGCAGACTGAAAGCAGACTTCAAGTGGTCTCAAGAATGTGGTCAATAGGCTGAGACTCCACCCTGTGTGTAGCCCACAGGGCTGTATCACGCTTTGGGGTGGGGGTTGGGGGGATGCTTCAGGCACAGTGTCGGTAGAGGCGTGGCACTAAGGACTGCTGTGATGGGCACAGGGTCACTGAGCATGTTACAAAGCCAGAGTGCTACATTTATGTGGCAGTTGCAGAGAGTACAAGGGGGATTTGAAATTCACAGAACAAAAGCCATTTAAGAACGAATGTGGCACTTCTGGAAGGTGGCACTTCTGGCTTCCCCACGGGAGAGGTGTGCATGCCAGTCCTTTCTCTTGAGTGAGAAACTGAGCTAGACAACCAACAACTCCCGATCTCCTAAAGAAGTGAGGTCAAAGAGGAAGATGTTTCCATGTTTCCCCCCAAACTGGAGAGAGGTAGACAAATATGGAGAATCAGGACTCACTGGAGTGGACACCTTCACGGAATGAATGAGAGTAGGAAAACCTGGCTGCAGGCATGCGCTCTGAAGGGAGTGCCACAAAGGGTAGAAGGAGAGAAGGAAACAGTGGAAAGAGGGGAGATGTGAGAGAGAGAGAGAGAGAGAGAGAGAGAGAGAGAGAGAGAGAGACAGAGAGAGACAGAGAGAGAGAGAGGAGAGACAGACAGANAGAGAGAGACAGAGAGAGAGAGAGGAGAGACAGACAGACACAGAGACAGACAGACAGACAGACAGAGACAGACAGACAGACAAACAGAGAGACAGACACAGACAGAGACAGACACAGACACAGAGACAGACAGACAGACAGACAGACAGACAGAGACAGAGACAGAGGGAGACAGAGAAAACAATAATCACCATGGCAGCTTTAATCAATTCCACTGTATTGATAATCACCTCCACTACCAATGACAATTCAATACTGACACACACACCAGTTAACAGACACAGATTGACAGAGTAGATTAAATAAGACACAACTAGTTTCTCTAAGAAACTCCCATGAGGTGGGACCCCTAACAGCAGGAGCAGGGACCGTCTCTGACTCAGGTGCCTGCCTTTGGATTCCTTTCCCCTAACTGGGCTCCTAGCTACAATAGGAAAAGAGGCACCTAGTCCTACGGCAACTTGATGTGCCAAGGTGTGCTGATATCCATGGGAGGCCGCCCTCTTCTCTGAGGAGAAAGAGGTGGGGGGAGAGGGAAGGCGAAAGGGACTGGGAGGAGGGAGGGGAAGCTTCAAGCTATAATTAATTAAAATGAAACTCCCATTTTAAATACACCGCTATCTTAGAGTAAAAGTAAAGGGATGGAAACAGGCATGCTGGCACACAACTTTAACCCCAGCATTCAGGAGGCAGAGGCAGGTGGGTCTCTGAGAGTTCAAGGCCAGCTTGGTCTACAAAGTGAGTTCCAGGATAGCCAGGGTTACCCAGAAAAACCTTGTCTCAAAAAAATCAGATAGATAAATAGACAGACAGAAAGACAGACTGACTAACAGACTGACAGACAG
This sequence comes from Mus pahari, assembly GCF_900095145.1. Lineage (NCBI taxonomy): Eukaryota > Metazoa > Chordata > Mammalia > Rodentia > Muridae > Mus > Mus pahari. The sequence goes on from NC_034606.1 coordinate 53,909,355, forward strand.
ATGGGATAAGAGAAAAACATACCATGCTAACATTAATCAAAAGAAAAGGGGAAAGATGTGTCACTCCCTGGCAAAGTAGACTGGAGAACAAGGGAAATGATCCAGGATTATTTTGGTGAAAAAGAGTCAATTCTCCAGGAAGACAGAACAATAGCTAGTACACATGTCCCTAACAACAGAGCTTCAAAGCGGCAAAAAGCTGACACGGCTTAAAGGACGAATTGAAATATACCCACAGTCATAAAAGGAGACGTCAGCAGCACCCCTATATCAGAAATGGGCAGGGTCCAGATGGGCTCGTGGCTCAGGTCTGCCATCTGAGCTACACAAGAGTCTAAGGTAGACTGGCCTCAAGGTGAAGGCTTACCTGGGTGAGCTCAAGACCAGCTTAAGTCTCTAGGTCTCTGTCTCAATTTAACAGGGGCTGGGCTATAAGAGGTAAGACACTTGCCCAGTATGTGTGAGGTCCTGAGTTTAATCTATAGAGAAAAGGAAAATTAAAGAGAGAGAGAAAGAGAGAGAGAGAGAGAGAGAGAGAGAGAGAGAGAGAGAGAGAGAGAGAAGATGCAAATGGTCAGATCCAGGTGAGCTCAGGACTAGTCTGGGAAGGGAGGGAGCGAGAGAGGCAGCAGGCAGAAAATCAGTAAAGAGAGCATAACAAAAAGCACCAGCTAAGCCAGGGCGTGGTGGCGCATGCCTTTAATCCCAGCACTTGGGAGCCGGAGGCTGGCGGATTTCTGAGTTCAAGGCCAGCCTGGTCTACAAAGTAAGTTCCAGGGCAGCCAGGGCTATACAGAGAAACCCTGTCTCAAAAAACAAAACAAAACAAAACAAAAAAGCACCAGCTGTCAACTGGCTCTAAGTGCTCTAACTGATGTTACATGCTACTTGTCCTGGTTGTTTTTGTGTGTCAACTTGACACAAGCTAGAGTCATCAAAGAGGAAGGAGCCTCAGTGGATGGAGTAAGGTATTTACTCAATTAGTGACCAATGAGGGGGGGCCAAGCCCATTGTGGGTGGGATCATTCCTGGGCTGTTGGTCTTGGGGGTCTGTAAGAAAGCAGACTGAGCAAGCCATGGGGAGCAAGCCAGTAAGCAGTATCCCTCCATGGCCTCTGCATCAGCTCCTGCCTCCTGGTCCCTGCCCTGCTTGAGTTCCTGTCCTGAGTGATGGATCATAATCTGAAAGTGTAAGCCCAATAAACCCTTTCCTCCCTAACTTGCCTTTTGGCCATGTGGTTTTATCAAAGTAATAAAACCCCAACTAAGACACTTCATCCACTAAACATGTTCCTCAACAGCGACCTCAGCCTGGGCATAAAACATGTCAAAAGAACAGAAAATATAACATGCCCCCTAACTACAATAGGCTTAAAAGTAGAAATCAAGAAAAGCAGCTGGTTTACACAGTGAGATCCAGGACAGTCGGGGCTATACAGTGAGGGTCTATCTCAAAAATAGTAGTAATAACAATACACATGGCAAAGAAAAAAAAAACAAAAGACAATTTCAATTAGGTGAGAATGAAATCACAACTTATAAAATCTGTGGGACGGCACCGGAGAATGCTTAGAAAATTTCTATCAGTGACTGCTTATAAAGTTAGCTGGAAAGCAAAGAGAAGAGAAGAAAATTAAACTCATGTGGAAAAAAAAATATAAAAATTAGAGTAGAAAGTCAAAACAGGAAAACTATAGAAAAAACCCTCATGATCCCTACATCTAGATTTTTGAAAAAGAACAAAACAATAAATTAATCCCTAGCCAAGTTAAGAAAGAGAAGAAGCACATTACTAATATTGGAGGTGAGAGAGGACATCACTACAGATTCCCCCCCCTCACCACTGATTTTCAGCAAGTAAACAGACTAACAAATGCAGTTGGACAAGACTGGAAAGGAACAGGGTTGTCTTTAGTCTCAGATAATAGGATTATCTTTATCAGAAAAATACAAAAGATTCAATAGAGTCCTGGAAAGATAAGTTGGTATGGTGTGTCACTTTCATAGTAGGGAACAGCTGTAACTTGAAATTTTAAAAAAAAAAAATCTATTTACATTAGAACTCTGTGTGTGTGTGTGTGTGTGTGAGAGAGAGAGAGAGAGAGAGAGAGAGAGAGAGAGA
>NC_034606.1:53911601-53913728 GCF_900095145.1 Mus pahari
AGAGAGACAGAGACAGAGACAGAGACAGAGACAGAGAGACAGAGAGAGAGAGAGACAGAGAGAGACAGAGAGACAGAGAGACAGAGAGACAGAGAGATACAGGATTTTTCTGTGTGCCTGGCTAATCCTGGAACCCACTCTGGAGATCAGGCTGGTCTTGAACAAAAAAATACATATAACAAAATAATCATAAGATCTATATGAAGAAAACTTCAAACTCTGACAAATAATATTGAAGAACAAACAGAGTATGATTCCAAGTAAACAAACAAGAACGCCCCAGTGGGAAAGTGTTGGTTCTCGCCAACATGGTCTAAATGCTGCCAACATCACAGAAAGACACGCTGAGAATGTCAGCAAGTGCTACAGTCTAAGGCCAGAGTTGTGCATTGTATACCAAAGGAGAAGAGCAAAATTTGAGGGTTCATGACTGTCATTAAAACAGTAGGGTATCGCCTTAAGAATGTGTAGATTATATAATATGGAATAGAATAGGGCCTTTTCCCAAAAACGTCACACACCAGACCTGATCAACTTGTATATGGCAAAGGAACAAAACAAACAATGAGGTAAAGATATCTTAAAAAAAAAAATCTTCTCAACTAATGGTGCCCGATACCAGTCTGGGCCAAGTGATGGCGTAATGGATAGTTCTGGAAGACTGGCTTGTTGTTGTTGGTTTAGGGTCTATACTGCTCTTCAAGAGCAGCAGACTTTGGCTTCTAGTGCCTGTGTCAGAACACTCACAACTGCTAACTCCAGCTCCAGATCATAGCAGCACCTCTGGCCCCTGTGGGCAACTATACTCATGTGTACACACACACACACACACACACACACACACACAAACAAACTTAAAAATAACAAAAACAAATCTTTAAAAGAAAAAGAGAAAACCAAACCAAATCTAGATACAGATCTCAACTTTAAAAATAATTCCAAAGGGATATTAGGTCTAAATAGAAGAGAAGCAACAAAACTCTTAGATTTAAAAAAAAAATGAAGGAGACTCAAGGGAACCTTGAGCTTTCTGTTGTCTGCTTCACTGCCACACTGAATGCTTGACCTAGAAAGAAATAACTGGTACATTGACTTCATAAAATTATAAAATTAAAAGTATGTGCTGGGCAAAAGTCAAGATGATGTCCCACTGGTAAGTGACATATGAGACCATGCTTGATGTCAGATGTCACTAGTGAACTACAAATTAAACAACAGCCTCACACTACTACAGAACTAGTAACAGTGCAACACTACTACAGACCTAACAACAGTGTAACACTACTACAGACCTAACAACAATGTAACACTACTACAGACCTAGCAGATGGTTAAAATCTGCTACATGGGCACTTGGTGTCTGCATGTGAATCATCCTGGAAAGGGGATGCCGAAGGCTTGATGAGCCATTGCTGTAGCATCCAATCTTACTCCTCTTTATTTCCTCAGAGAAGTTGAAATTTTATGGCTGTTCAAACTTGTGCATAGAGGTCTGTAGCAGTTTCATCTGTGAGAAGAGTCCTTCTGTGGGTGAAGGGATAGATAAACCAGCACACACCGTGGTGAACTGTTCAGTCCTAACCACAAGCAGCAAACAGGGAAGAAACTTCAGTCCGTTGCTAAGTAAACCAAGCCAGTGTGAACAGGTTGCTGACTGCAAGGTCCCCTGCCATAGACATCCTGAAAAAGGAAGAGTCATGAAGACAAGAAAAAAAAGCCAGGAGTTTCAAGAATTACCTCAGTCTGGCATAAGTGGCCAGGGGCCCTTTGTTATATGTCTTGATTGTCACCACTCAGAAAGTTCAGCCATACCCAACAGACATCCACTCCACAAAAGCCTCCACTCGCATCTCGAAGCTGCCTTGTTCACAAGTTACTTTCAAACACATCCTTTAAAGATTTGAACATGCCAACGTTTACTTTCCAACTGCTTTAACAAACGGACCTCTGGAGCAGGGACATTAACAGTGGGGTGCATAAGGACCGGGATGGATAAGAAACCAAGGTACTTTCTGCTCAATTTTGTCATTAGCCTAAAACTGATCTAAAGGAAAAAAGAGAAGAAGGAGGAGGTGAAGGAGGAGGTGAAGGAGGTGGAGGAGGAGGTGGAGGTGGAGGAGGAGGAGG
>NC_034606.1:53914073-53934075 GCF_900095145.1 Mus pahari
GAAGAAGAAGAAGAAGAAGAAGAAGAAGAAGAAGAAGAAGAAGAAGAAGAGGAGGAGGAGGAGGAGGAGGAGGAGGAGGAGGAGGAAGAAACCCACAAATTTTATTAAAGCAGACGACAACGACATCAACAACAGAAACCCTTAAATCCAGGAGACTGCTTGGGTGCCCACATCACACAGTCCTTCCAGGGGCCATGTGGAGGGTCACAGCAATGACCACTGGCTAGAGCAGGATTTAGTGTGATTGTGAAATCATGGTGCCTGGTACTGGATATGTTCTGCAAACAGAATGACCAAGGTCTTAGCCGACTGTCAAAACAGAAGATAGGCCGTGAGAATCGGAGCTAAATCAGAAGACGCTCTCTCTCCTCCATGCTTGTTGGACCACCAAAGCCACAGCACCCAACCTGTCCATCAGCCATAGACACTCTGCCTCACCAGCTAAAGACCCTTCCGGTTGACCAGAGAGACTCCACACCCCATCAGGCATCAAGGCCCCATCCCATAGCTGTGTACCTTTCTTGGGGCTGGGGTCACTGTTCTTGGCCTCCTCCTTCTTACTCTTGCCCTTGACTTTGCTGCAGTAATTCTGGTGATGGACTACCCACTTGAGGATGCTGGCAGCCACCGTGCGCCGGAAATCATCTGCAAGGACACCAAGACTTTGCTCCCACTGCCCACCCAGAGCAGAGGCGCGGCAGAGTCTGCCATATGGGCCTCCCTGCCTCCCTCACCAGGCGCTTCCCCATTTGCTGCTCACACACCTGTCCACACCCAGTCCCAACAGCTGCTGTTCTCCTCCCCTTTCCAATGTTCTCTGTTGTCACTGCCCTCCCCCCCCCAAAAAAAACCCCGAGACCTGGGGGATATTCCCACTACTCCCCTCGCAACACTGCTAGGATCCTCTGAGGAATCTAAGGGGTCTCTCTGGCCTCCGTGGACCATCTAGAACGTAGCTCTCCTCTCTTGAGGGATCTTGCTTGAACTCAGCACATAGGCAGAGCAGCATAGCTGTGCATCCTGCCAACCTAGGCTCGAGGTGAACCTAGGCTCTGAGCAGAATGACATCCACACAGAGATCAGAAGTGGGCGGTACTGCTCTGAGCCAGTGCTGTGTCCCCTCAGAGCCAAGATCGGAATATTTAGCTCTCTAGCTTCTGTCTGCCTCAGGTGGCTCCTCCCAAACTGTTAACATGGCCTGTGGACGTTTCCAGGCTGGCCCTTACCAAATGGACCAGAGATGTAGTCCTGGCCCTAGGGACATGCGGTAAACCTCAGAAGGCCATGGGTCACTCACCCAAGAATTCCTGCTTCTCGGTCTCAGTGCAAAGGCCATAGCACCGTGGGAAGAAGGTGTTTGGGTTGGCTTGGACGTACCAAGGCAGACTTCTCATGTTCAGGCAGAGTCCAATCTCCAGAGAAAGCAGTGCATCAGGCACCTCAGTGGGCAGACTCACATAAAGTGAATCCCACTGGGGACCCATGTCTGACTCAGTCTACGTTCCCTGGGAAGGGGTCTTCCATGGCATTGAGAGTACCCAGAGACAGAGGGAGGAAACGGGGGTGCAGGTGGGCATGTGGGATAGAAGGTGTGTGGGGGGGGAGTGTCCCCGGGAGAAGCCTGTATATGACCCTCTGGCTCTCCCAGCTGTAGATGGCCCACCCACTCAGACTAAGCCCAGGGCCTCCCATCCACCTTGGTCGTGAATGATGCTGTCTTCCCATAGTGATTTAGCATCTGGTCACAGGTCAGGCTGTGGTAGTCCACAACATCCCTCTTGATAGTCCAGAGGAGGTATGGTATCTCGTTCTTTACCAACCTGGACTGGCAAGAAGAGCCATCTATCAACACCTAGCATCCAGGGGTCCATGTCTTTGACATGCTGGGACATAGCTGAGGGCTGGGGGGCGGGACATAGACTGTGTTGATTCTGGCTGAAGGCTTCATCTCAGCTGAGGTTATGTGGCTCCTGAGGGCCACACGCGGTGATATGAGGACAACCCGAACCACGCAGGGTATGTGCTGGCCAGGAGCCAGCTGCTTTTTCTCAGTTGCGGGCTGAAGGTGAATTTGAACTCCTCCCAGCCTGGCATCTACGCGAGACTCAGAGATGTGCTCTCTGCAGACTGGAGGTCACTGTAACTGTGATGCCCAGAGGAAACTTTCTCCCAGAACCCCTAGGAGGCAGCTTTTCCCCACGATAGAGCAGGGGAAGTGCCCAGGATCCGGCACTCACAGAAGAATAAATTAGATTAAGTGCACAGCTGCCTTCAAAAATGGAATTAACTCCATAAACCTAATGTGTTTACTGACTGACCACCTGTCATTCTATTCTCTGCCCATTTTATTTGGTTTTTAAAACAAACATTGATGCCTGATATACACAGACATTCTGGATACCTGATCTTTTAAACCACATATCTGGGAAAAAGTCCACTCTGTGACTATCCTTTTTGTTTTCTTTATAGAAGATACAGGAGAGCTTCAGAGGAGCCAGGCTAGGGGCGACTGGGGTACAACTGCTGTGTTACTGGAGACCCCATCTGATCACTGGCCAGTCCCCCCTCCCCTGCCTCCATCCTGTAATACATGGACCCCCACCTCTCAGCATCTCAGTCCACAGCCATATAGACCTTTACTTGTGCTAGTCAGTGTGGGATGCAGGAGCTAGGGGCCGGATGCAGGGAAGCCAGATGCCCCAGGGACCATGCTTCCATACAGGAGTCTTACACTGTACTTCTGTACAGTGTGCTCTGTCTTACTTTAAAAAGGCCACGGTATACCCCAATACCAGGCCACGCGGCCTACCATCACATCGTGGATATCATCGAATCTCTCCAAGGCTATCTCTTGATTTTCTTTGGTCTCAGCACTTTTATCTGCAAACAAGACACAAGAGACACATTGCTGCCACCTAGGTAGGCTGTGCTAGGTCAGAATTAAGGGGATACTGAAGACCAGATGACCCTCAGGGTAGGAGGCCGTAGATAGAGGCTTGAGGCATAAGTCTGGGGAGGACTGGCCTGGCCTGAGCTATGGGTACCTGAGGAGTGGCCTTGGTGGGGGATGGACCTGGAGAGGGAATGGCTAGGGCGGGGTGTGGGCATGGGGACACCCAAAAAGTGACTGGTACCACATTAAGAGTGTGGCTGCTTGGGATGTGTGAGGTTGGAAAGGCAGTAGATACACAAAGATGGATGTCAGTGGGTATGTAGAGTCAGCACACCTAGGATGGCTGACTTATTGGCCATCCTAGGTGTGCTGACTTTTTATACTTATTGTATTAAAAAAAAAAACCCCTTCATGGGTTTGCAGCCCCATAGGAAGAACAACAATATCAACCAACCAGACACCCCCAGAGTTCCCGGGGACTAAACCATCAACCAAGGAGTACACATGGCTCCAGCTGCATGTGTAGGAGAGGATGGCCTTGTCATGCATCATTAGGAGGAGAGGTCTTTGGTCCTGTGAAGGCTCGATAGATCCCCCAGTGTAGGGGACTCAAGGGCAGGGAGGTGGGAGTGGGTGGGTGGGTGGAGGACACCTCACAGAAGCAGGGGAAGGGCGGATGGGATAGGGGGTTTCCAGGAAGGGGATAACACTTGACATGTAAATAAATTAAAAAAAAAAATTGCCAGGCGTGGTGGCGCACACCTTTAATCCCAGCTCTCAGGAGGCAGAGGCAGGCGGATTTCTGAGTTCGAGGCCAGCCTGATCTACAAAGTGAGTTCCAGGACAGCCAGGGCTATACAGAGAAACCCTGTCTCNCCCCCCCCCCCAAAAAAAAAACAAAAAAAAAACAAAAAACAAAACAAAACACCAAAAATAAATAAATAAATAAATAAAGAAAGAAAGAAAGAAAGAAAGAAAGAAAGAAAGAAATTAAAAAAGAAAAAAAAACCCTTCCCACCCAGGACAAGGTGTCTGCTATTCCACCCATGTGTCCTTTACCTTCACCTCCAATGTTCTGGAAAGCTTTGGGGAAGAAACTGAACTTCTTCTCCACCCAGCCCTTTCTTCGCAAGGTGGCCCGGATGACGGGGTAGTGTCCATAGATGGAGAAAATCTTCTTCTCCTGAAAACAGCAGTGTCTTAGCTGAGGCCCTCAGCAACAAGGGGATTGAGGTGACCTTCCAAGGTAGGCTGCACCAGACTGCACCAGGGCAAGGCCACACACGCTGCCCAGAGAGCACAGGAACATCGCCCTCAGCATGCAGAAGGGTGCGTGTGTGCTTGTGTGAGTGTGGGTGTGTGCACGCCTGTGTGCGTGTGTGTGGGGGGGGGGGGGCTTGAACATACAATCCTCACAGTTGCTGCACTGTGATTATTCATCATTGGGTCGGGATTACAGAGATGCTCACTTTTACACACTCATTCACACACTCAGGGGGGCCAAAACACAACCGAGAAATCAGCACTTGGATGAGCCCCAACTCAGAATTTCTGTAGCCCCAGGATTTCTGGATTTGGGATACAGGTGGGACATACAGTTCCACAATGCCTGAGGGTCTAGGGAAAAACTGAGGCCTCCCAGTGCAGCTGTCTTTTATAGAAAAATGAGTGTCCTGGCTAATTTTATGTCAGTTTAACACAAGCTAGAGTCATTTGGGAAGAGGAACCTCAACTGAGAAAATGTGTCCACCACCTTGGTCTGTGTCTGTCCCTGAGGGCATTTTCTTGATTGACAATAGATGTGGGAGGTCTGAGCCCACTGTGGGCGCCACCACCCCTAGGCAGAGGTTGTGTAAGAAAGCAGGCTGAGCAAACCACAGGAGTAAGCCAGTGAGGAGTGAACCTCTGCTTCATCATCTGCCTCCAGGTTTCCTGCCTTGACTACAAGCCTGTAGCATGAGATAAACCCTTTCTTCTCTAAGTGGTTTTTGGTCAAAGTGTCTTTAACATCACAAAAGAAACACAAAGACAAGAGAGTGTTTATAAAAGCTGTGGGTGCCTGAGTTCAGAATGGCAGAGAGAGAAAAACTACTGGGTAACAGAGGAAGGGGCAGGGCCAGCCCAGAAGTTGCTGAAATTCTGACTCATCCCTTGAGATGGTTAGCTGTGTGTGGATGAGCAGGAGGTTGGCAGCTAGTGGGGGAACCAAACTGTACTACCTCAGTCTTCTCAGCCCAGGGAAAGGTCAGGGAAGGGACGGTCATTGGTCATTGCTTGTTCCCAGTGGGTTCATGTGCTTGAGGCATGGCCACCAATACAGAGTGGGGACATACCCAGGAAGGGTAAGTCTGAGCTAGCTCTCACACAGTGAGCAGTTATGAAAGAGTGAGCCAAGTCCCCATCTCCCTCTGATCTCCTCTGTCAAACATTCTTTTCCTCCTTCGTGCGTGTCTACGATGGTGCCATCTGCCACATGGCGACAGAGCCAACCAGGCAGAGCTGCTCACTCTCTGGCTTTCAGCCCCTCAAGCTGGGTGAAGAGTACATTTCTTTTCTTTTCTTAATAAAGTGCAAAGCCTCAGGTATTTTATGTAGTCACATACAGAAAGCTGACACTCACGAGGATACCCCAAGCCACCTGGAGAAGGCAGTGATATGACCCGTGTTGTACACAGTCACTAGCAGGGTCAGGGATGGGCAGGGTCAGCTGGGGTCAGGCAGGAGGAGTGGCTCCAAGCCACTGGAGTCCTGCAGCAGACGTACAGACCCTGATGGGTCACGCATGCAGGACACTGTCTCTGGACTCTAACCAGCAAGGTGACAGGACATACAGAACTCACTGGCATCATCCCAAAACGGTGACAGGACTTTGCGGATGTCACTGAGGCCCTAAATCAGTGGGCTCTGATGGATACAGTCAATCTCCTGGGAGACCTAAACTCATCAGGTTAATCCCTAGCAGAGGCTTGAAGCTCAGACTCTCTCCCACGGAGGACGGATTCGTCTGACTCCCAAACAGCTGGAAGAAGGGATGCTCAGTGAGATCTTGGTCAGCAAACCAAGCCACTACCACAGTCCAGACTGTCACAGAGACACAGACAGGCTGAGCCAGGAGCCCATCACGCAGACATGAACAGAGAGACGAGCTGAGCCCAGGTCCCAGCACAGAGACCCCAGAGGCATTGCAGTGAAGTTTTCTATAGATAGATTTTTGTGTTGCCAGGTAACAGAGATACATAACCTTGTCCCACTGGAAGATCTGATCCTATCCAGGAGAATACTTAGAAGACGCCTGGAACTAAGTTCTGGTACCCCCAGGAGATCTGTGAGCTAGAGGGCCATCTGTATGCCCACCACCCACCACATGGCTATATACGTTCACAGGGCACAAGGAAGAGCTGGCCATTGGGGCTACAGGGGAGATTCAGACAAATTCAAAAGTGATGCTGGCACCATCTCCATATGGGAGGAAGTCATCCAGTCAGGCCAATACCCAAATGAAATTCCAAATCAAGTTCCCAATTTTTTTTTAAAGGCACCCCCCCATGAGTCCGGAAACACATTTACCTTGATGGCTTTTTCTGTTAACTGTCGTGCTATTTTGTATCTGTCTAATTTGGGGGAAGAAGACAAATCTTGGGGAATTCCTTGTTTCAACGCTGCAAAAGAGAAACAGACATCAAGGCAAAGGAAAGGGCACATGGCTCAGAACAGTCACTCCAGCCTGACAGCAGACGCACGTGGAGGCCTCATGTCCACCTGCCTCTACCCACTCCCTGTGTATCTCAGCTGTCTTTGCCCTTCCTACCCTTTTCGAGTCTTTGATGCACCCTCCGCCAACCCCCCAGGCCACTTTGGCATTGCTTAGTCTCTGCTTGTTTGTTTCTTTGTGTCTGAGACAGGTTCTCTCTACCATCACCCTGGCTGTTCTAGAAGTCACTCTGTAGATCAGGCTGGCCTTGAACTCACAGAGATCTACCTGCTTCTGCCTCCTGGGTGCTGGGACTAAAGGCATGCGCCACCGTGCCAGGCCTGCACAGGGTAGTCTTGGACCTCTCTCTATGTCTCTAATGTGTGCTGAGAGAAATTTCAGATCCCCGTTATCTCTGCCCGAGGCCTTGGCTTTTATTCAGTAGCCATCCTCTCTCCTGCGTGGAGGAAGTCCTCCAATGACTCCTCCACTCTGGATGCTCTCCCTGATACCAGCTTCTCTCTCTTGGCAACCTTTTGATGCCAATGGTTCCCATAGGCACACACTAAACACTGCACTGTCCCAGGCCCCTCTCTTCCCTGCCCTCCAACTCCCGCCATCTGCTGGGTCCCCACAGACCATACCTACAGCGTACACTGAGTCTTCCCTTCAAGAAGCACGAGCCTTTGGCTGACCAGAATTCCTTCATTGTACCCACAGCTTCCCCATCTCTCTCCAATTCCTAAATGTGGAATCTTCATAGCTGAAACGTACAGATCTCTCCAGACTACCCTGACCCACAATGCTCCTGGGCCTGCCAGGACACCCAGGGAGCTTCAGGAAGCATCAATCCAACCCAGCTGCTGCCGGCTCCTTCTGTGGCTCTCCTCACCCTGAATCCACTCTAGACCCTATCTGCTGTGTGACAAGAGGCTCAGAATTTATTCCAAAGCATGCGGAAGTCGCACAAAGCTTCTAACAGAACATGCAGGAGGAAATAATCACAACCTTGCCTAGGGGAACATTCTTAGATGACGCGCGTGAACACACACACACACACAAACACACACACACACACACACACACAAATAAAAGTCAGAACTGGTGCATTTGCAACTGCTGAGATTAAAACGCTCTGGAATTGGGGCTGTGGTATAATTGGTAAAGGGTGTGGTGGTTTGAATAAAATTGGCCCCCATAGGCTCACAGGGAGTGGCACTATCAGGAGGTGTGTCCTTGTCAGAGTGGGTGTGGCTTTGTTGGAGTGGATGTGGCCTTGTTGGAAGATGTGTATCACTGGTGGTAGGCTTTGGGGTTTCAAAAGCCCAAGGCAGGCATAGCGCCTACTGTTATGCTCTTTCTGCTGTCTGCCACTCCAGATGTAGAACTCTCAGCTGCCTCTCCAGTACCATGTCTGCCTGTGTGCAGCTATGCTTCCCGCCATGATGACAATGGATTAAATCTCTGAACTAGAAGCCAGGCCAGACTGATATTTTCCTTTGTAAGAGTTGCTCTGGTCGGACCCGACCAAGTGGGGCCGGAGCGAGCGGGACCAGAGCAAGCAGAGGTCCTGAGTTCAATTCCCAGCTACTGCATGATGGCTCCCAACCATCTGTACAGCTATAGTGTGCTCATATACATAAAATGAATACATTTAAAAAAAAAAGAGTTGCTTTGGTCACTGTGTCTCTTCACAGCAATACAACCCTAAGACAAATGTCCCCTTGCAAGCAGGAGAGCGTGAGTCCCATCATCAACACTGGTGGATAAAGCTGTGCGTGCTGACTGTGTAATTCCAGCACTGGGAAGGTGGAGACAGAAGGGTCCATGGAGCTTGCTGGCCAGCCTGGCCAGCTCATCAGTGGGTCCAAGTCCCAGGGAGAGACTCTGTCTCAAAACATGGTGGATGGCTCTTGAGGAATGATACCCAAGGCTGACCTCTGGTCTTTTTATACATATATGCATATATAGACATATACACATACACACACATATACACATACACACAAGACACACATATATGTATATATGGAGAGGGAGATGTGTACACAAATGTACGTAGCATGCACACAAATTATAAGAAAATGAAAAGGCAAACCATAGACTGAGAACAATATTTACAAATTACACTGCTTGGACCTGAAAGGTGTAGAGTGAAGGATTTCATTTAGATAAGCCCAGGCCAGAACTGGCAAAAGCCCTCTACAAATATGGAGACCGAAACAGGAGACAGGGGTGCATAGGAAGGTGTAGGGGTGCATAGGAAGGTTATGGCTACACAGGAAGGTGCAGGGATGCACAGGAAGGTGTATGAGGTACATAGGAAGGTATAGGGGTGCATAGGAAGCTATAGGGGTGCATAGGAAGCTATAGAGGTACACAGGAAGGTGTAGGGGTACAAAGGAAGGTATAGGGGTCCCTAGAAAGGTACATAGGAAAATGTGCAAGAAAAGCAAGTCAGTAAAGATGGTCAAATAATAATGCCTCAAAATGCACAGAACAGAGATTATGAAACAAGGGGAAATCATTAAGTCTGCAGTCACAGAGTTAGCGCTTGGCTTTCAGTAACGGATGGATGAACAAAAAGGTCATATGAACAACCGTGACTAGCAGAACCTTACTCTTTGTTCAATGCGTTCATTATTATTCTAGAAGAGTCATTAAAGTTGATCTTAAAGTAAATCTAGGCCAGTTACAAAGGGTTTGAGAGTCATAAAAACTCTCCTGAACACAGAGCAATTAAGGCAGAAATCAATATAAAAATAACAGAAAACTCCTGACTATGTGTACTAAATGATCTGTGGGTCAGGAAAAAAAAAATCAAGATGTAACTTTATCTTTTTACCCAAAGACAACTAAAACACCGAATTGTAAATCTGGCGTGATATAGTTAAAGCTGTGACTATAAAGAAATTTCCAAATATAAATGCACCTATCAGAAAATCATACAGGCTGAGCCAGGCGTGGTGGTGCACGCCTTTAATCCCAGCACTCGGGAGGCAGAGGCAGGGGAATTTCTGAGTTTGAGGCCAGCCTGGTCTACAAAGTGAGTTTCAGGACAGCCAGGGCTACACAGAGAAACCTTGTCTTGAAAAGCAAACGAACAAAAAACAAAAAGAAAAAAAGAGAAAATAATAAAGGCAAAAAACATTGATTCAAAGCTGAATGTGATGTCCCATGCCTGTAGTCCCAACACTTGGGAGGTGGAATGGCTGGAAAATACGGACTTGATATGCATCCTTGGCTACAGGAATTCCAGGACAGGTGAGATATATAAGAGACATTGTCTTAAGGAACCAAATCCCCAAAACCCAGTGATTTAAGCATATATCTCAGCAAGCTGGAAAGAACATGGTAAATGTAAACTCAAAGAAACTATTAGAGAAGAGACAGACATTAGTGAAATATTTTCTTCTTTTAAAAATTAATTTATTTGTGTTTTATGTGCATTGGTGTTCTGCTTGTATGTCTGTCTATGTGAGGCAGTCAGATCCCCTGGAACTAGAATTACAGTTGTGAGCTACCATGTAGGTGCTGGGAGTTGAACCCCAGGTCCTTTGGAAGAACAGCCAGTGCTCTTAACTACTGAACCATCTCCCCAGCCCATGAAACATTTTCAATACAGTAAATCAGACTGACCAAGCCAAAGGCTTAAGAGTGGTAAAATTCATAACTCATTCGTGATATTTACTGATTGAAAAGATGAAGTGGGTGGAGAGATAGCTCAGTGGTTAAGAGCACATACTGCTAAGTTCGGTTCTCAGTACCCACGTCAGGTGGCTCACGACTGCCTGACATGTCAGTGTCTCTGGCCTCTGCTGGGACCTGCATCCATAAACACATACCGACCCAAAGATATAATTAAAAATAAAATATAAAAGATATTTTTTAAAAGATGAAAGGCATAAAAAAATAACAACAGGACAAGAGAACTCCTTAAATACTTAAAAACTAAGAGATGTGAGTTCAAGTTTCCGGAAGTCAGAGAGAAGAGAGAAGAGAGATACTGTACCCGTGTTAAATATTCTACAAAGCCAAATGACTAAACATGGAGAGTTAAAAAGCTGCAGACCAGAGTGTAATTATCTTGGGCTATTTTTAGTCCTATGAATGCCATTTGTAGCCCACGTGGGTCTGACCTCACATCCATGAGATTATCAAGGCTCTAAAATGTGTTCTTTGCTGATCACTAGCCTCCGTCAATCTAAATCTACAAACGTCATCAGGTGTCATTTGAAACCTGCGGCAGTTTTCCTGGTTTGCTGTGGCCCAACCAATGTATTTTTGCAAACACCTCAACTTATGAGTGTGTTTCGTAACTAGCCATATTTCATGCAATTGTGTTCCACAGTTGAACAGGGAATTTGAGTTTGTCTAAATCTATACCCCAGTCCATGGTCACTCACATCTGGCTCCAGAATAAACTCTCTCTTGTCCCTCAGGGGGGTGAGGGCTACGTTTTGGTACTGAGGTTACTATGAACTTCACATTAATAAACTTGGAAATTTAGACAAAACCGCCAAATGCCTTGGAAAATACAAAGAGAAGATAGAAGGAATATGCTAACGCAGAGGGCAAATCTGAGTTTGAAACTCTCACATTAGAACAGCCCACTGAAGAAGATTCTGTTCACCCTTCATCCTCAACAACACTTGCTAGAAGGAGAGGTATGCCTGTGACCTACCATGTCTGTGGTGCCTGAATCCTGCAACAAAATGAGACCAGAGACCTATGGGCCATGGATGATAAGATCAAGCCTAAGGCTGAGCAAACCCAGGCCACGTGTAAAGAAGCAGTTACCACCTCGTGGCCTCCTGTGGCTGGGCTTGGAAGTCAATGTTACCATGAACCACAGTAAGAGAAGGAAGAGAAGTCACACCACTGATAAAGGGATGGTGATACACAAACAAAACAGAAACATCAGTAAGGAAAATTCCCTTTAATTCAGGCTTAGTAGACACAGTGGACCATCAATGAAATCCCAATGGCTAGTTCTCTGTAGATATAGACACACTGTTACCAGGGGCTGGAGAGGTTCCTTCAAGGTTAATAATGGTTGCTATTCAGAGTGTTCAGTTTCAGTATGCATTATCCTATGACTCACAACTCCCTGTAACTCCAGTTCCAACGCCCTCTTCTAGCCCCTGCCAACTGCATTCATGTGCACAGACTCACTCACACACACACACACACACACACACACACACACACACACAATTTTAAAACTTTAAAGAGAAATCATTACTATAAATAAATTTCCATTCAGGCTTAAATACTTGGCTCCGTGGCAAACACAGAACCTGGCTCCAGTCCTGGTGTTTTGGTTTCTTTTTTTGTGGTTACTTTTCCTGTTGCTATGGTGAAATACCCCAACAAAAATAACTTAAAGGATGGAGGAAGTGTTTATTTTGGCTCTCACTTCCAGGGTACAGAGCATCATGGTGAGCTGAGCACATTACATATGATGGCAAGCAGAGAGTGACAAATGCTGGCACTCATCCAGCTGTCTCCTTTTACCATATAGTTCAGGATCCAAGCTTAGGGAATGACGCTGCCCACTCTTCCTGTGGGTCTTCCCATACCAGATAACCCGAGGTAAACTGACACTCCCTCACAAGAATGCGCAGAAGCTAACTCAAGCTAAGTATTCCCCTCAGTTGTGCCTGAAGACTCTTAGGTGACTTCAGGTCATGTCAAGATGACAACCGATACTAACCACCAGTTTCCAATTGTCACCGCTTCTTTGGAGGAATGGGGTCAGGAGAAGCTGACTACCAGTGATTTCAGAGATCTTGGGGACATTTAAAGACCAGAACGCAGATTGAGGGGATGGCTTAGTTGGCAAAGTACTTGACACCCAGCACGAGGACTGGGATTAAGATCCCCATTTATTGATGGAAAAAGCACGGTTTGGTCATGCATATCTGTAATCCTGACTGTGAGGGATGGAAACAGGCAGGTCCGGAACTTGCTTGTTAGCTAATTGCCAGTCTAGCCAATGGGTGATGTCTGGATGCACCAAGAGTTCTGGCCACAAAGATAAAAAGGGAATGAGAAACATTCATGTTCATCTTTCTCCCAATCCCAGGGAAGGAGGCCGGTGAATGATGTGAAAGTTACGTAGCACTGACCTCTGACCTTAACGTGCATACTCTGTGCACGTGCATACACACACGTGTGCACACACACACACTCACAATGCACATATGCACACACAGAAATCCCCAAAGAATCTACGGACATTCTAGCAAAACTAATGACTTCTTCAAAGGACTACCAGGATCCAGCAACAAGACACAGAGGCTGTGCGGAGATGGTATCCGACTGACGCATCAGAGCACTAGAGCCCACACATGCCTGTTAGTTTCTGTCAACTTGACACAAACTAGAGTCACCTGGGGAGAAGGAACCTCAACTCTGTCAGACTGGCCTGTAGACAAGTCTGTGGGAGTATTTTCTAGGTGCTTTAAAAAGATATGGGTATGAGTGTTTAGCTTGCACGTATGTCTCTATACAACACCGTGTGTATGTACGCAGTGCCAATAGAGGCCAGAAGATGGCGCTGATTCTCCCCCAAACTGGAGTTTAAACCGGTTGTTAGCTGCCAGGTAGGTGTTAGGCATCGAACCTGGGGCCTCTAGAAGAGTAGCTATTACTCTTAACTGCCGAGCCCTCTCTCCATGTTAGGCATTCTTTCAGGTAGACGGTTGAGGTAGGAGGGCTCATCCCATTCTGTGGTGCCAACTGTGCTTAGGAGGTCTTGGGCTGTGTGAGAAAAGCAAGCTGAGCAAGCTGTGGAAAGCAGGAGAGGGAGTAGGATCCCTCCCTGGTCTCTTACTTCAGCTCCTAACTCTAGGTTGTTACCTTGCTGTTCTCACCTTGACTTTCCTGGGCGATGGACTGTAACCACTAAGGTTGCATTCCACGTTACTTTTAGTCACGTATTTTATCAGAGTAACAGAAAACAAACTATGGCAGAAATTGGTACCAGGAATGTGGGGGTGTTACTATCGGACCTGACTGTGTAGCTTTGGGGGGTGGAGGGTTGTGGAATGTTGGCTGAGAGTGTTCAGGGTTTATTATCTATTGGCAATTTGAAAGAGAAGTCTGAGGGTGGAGACAACATAGGCTTGGCTTGTGACGTTTCAGAGGGAAGCAAAGTCAGAGATGTTCACGTGACATTATTTTTATGTTTTCGAGATAAGATCTCTCTACCTAGCCCTGGCTGTTTTGGAACTCACGATGTAGACCAGGCTAGTCTTAAACGTACAGAGATCTGTCTGCCTCTCTCTTGCAAGTGATGAAATTAAAGCAAGTGCTACCATGCCTAAGTTAGCTAGCTAAAAGTATTTTAAATTAAGAACCTGGTTTCTTGAGTTTTGTTGCAGGGTGAAAGAAAAGGATCTATTGGCATTCTTCTACATGCAGACATCCAGATAGACCAGCACCATTTGTTAAAGATGCTTTCTTTTGTAATTTGGGCTTCTTTGTCAAAAATCGAGTGTTCATAGATATGTGGATTTACTTCTGGGTCTTCAATTCAATTCCACTGATCAACCTATTTGTTTTTATACCAATCCCATCAGGTTTTTATTACTATTGCTCTGTAGTACAGCTTGAGATCATGGATGGCGTCACCTCCAGAAGATCTTTTATTGTTCAGGATTGTTTTATCTACCCTGGCTTTATTGTTTTTCCATATGAAGTTTAGTGTTGTTCTTTCAAGGTTTGTAAAGAATTGTGTTGGAATTTTGGTGGGAACAGCATTGAATCTGTGTATTGCTTTTAGTAAGAGGACCATTTTTATTATGTTAATCCTATTGATCCATGAGCATGGCAGATCTTTCCTTTTTCTGATGTCTTCTTCAATTCCCTTTCTTCAAAGACCTGAAGTTCTTGTCATACAGGTTGTTTACTTGTTTGTTTAGAGTTACAATTAGATATTTGATATTATTTGTGGCTGTTGTAAAAGTTGTTTCCCTGATTTCTTTCCCAGTCTGTTTATTGTTAGTATATAGGAGCGCTACTGATTTTTTTTAGTCGACTTTGTATCTATCCAGCTACTTCACTGAAGGTGTTTATCAGCTGTGGATCAAAGACCTCAGCATAAAATTAGATACACTAAACCTGATAGAAGAGAAAGTGGGGAATAGCCTTGAACACACTGGCACAGGAGATAACTTCCTGAATAGAATACCAATCACACAGGCACTAGGATCAACAATTAATAAGTAGGACCTCATGAAACTGAAAAGCTTCTGTAAGGCAAAGGACACCATTGAAAGGACAAATACGGCAACCTACAGATTGGGAAAAGATCTTCACAAACCCCCACATCTAATAAGGGGCTGATATCCAATATCATATTCATATATATATATATATATATATATATATATATATAATGACAAGCCAAATAGTTTAATTTAAAAATGGGGTTTAGATCTAAACAGAGAATTGAGGAATCTCTAATGACCAAGAAGTACTTAAAGAAATGCTCAACATTGTAAACCACAATGCAAATCGAATTGACTCAGATTTCACCTTATACCAGTCAGGATGGCTAAGAGCAAAACCTCAAGCGACAGCTCATGCTGGTGAGGTTATGCAGCAATGGGAACTATCTTCCATTGCTGGTGGGAGTGCAAACTTGTCCAGCCACTTTGGAAATCAATATTGGTTTCTCAGAAAATTGGGAATCGATCTACCTCCAGACCCAGCTATACCATTCTTGGGCATATATTCAAAAGAAACTCCACCACCCCACAAGGAAACCTTGTTCATGGCAGCTTTATTTGTAACAGCCAGAAACTGGAAACAACCGAGATGCCCTCAACCAAAGCATGGATAAAGGAAATGTACTACATCTACACAATGGAGTACTACATCATGAAATTTACAGGCAAATGGATGGAACTAGAATAGATCGTCCTGAGAAAGGTAACCCAGGCCCAGAAAGACAAACATGGTATGTACTCACTTACAAGAGGATATTAGCTGTAAAGGATATTATCTGCTACAATCCACAGACCTAAAGAAACTAAGTAACAAGGAACGCTCAAAGGGGGGCATGGATGAATCTCACTGAGAAGGGAAAATAGAATAGACATGGTGGGGGATGGAGGTGGGCATGAGTAGGAGGAGAGGGTGAGGATAGAAACCGGAGGAATCATGTAGGGGGAAGACAAAGTGAGAGAGTACTGAGAGAGACAACTAGAATTAGGGGAGGCATCTCTGAGATGAGCTAGAAACTTAAGACAACGGGAACTCCCAGGAATATATGAAGGTGACCCTTAGCTAAGACCCCTAGCAATTGGGGATATGGATCCTGAATGGGCCAACTCCTAAAACCAGGCAAGGATTTCAGTGGAGGGACTGGGACACCAACCCAGCCATAAAACCTTCAACCTAAAATTTGTTCTGCCTACAAGATGTACTGGAGTAAAGGTGCAGAGGTTGTGGGAGTGGCCAACCAATGACAAGTCTAGTTTGAGACACATGCCATGTGAGGGAGCCCACCCCTGACACTGCTAACGATATTCTGCTAGACTTGGACCCAGGAGCCTAGCATAATGGCGTTCAGAGAGGCTTCACTCAATCACCGAGGGAAACAGGTGCAGAGACCCACAACCAAATATTAGGCGGAGCTTGGGGAATCCTGTGGAAGATGCGGAGGAAGGCTTGTTAGAGCCGAAAGGGTCAAGGACACCATAAGAAAACCCAAAGAGTCAACTAACCGGGTCCTTAGGGGCTCACAGAGACTGAACCGCCAATGAGGGAGCCTGCATGGGACTGATCTAGGCCCTCTGCATATACGTGACAGTTGTGCAGCTTGGTCTTTATGTAGGACTCTTAACAGAGGGAGCAGAGGATGTCTCTGCCTCTGTTGTCTGCCTTTGGGACCCTTTCTCTCTACTGGGCTGCCCGGTCTAGCCTCAACAGAAGGTATGCTTAATCTTACTGCAACTTGATGTGCCAGGGCCGGTTGATATACATTGGAGGCATCCCCTTTTCTGAAGAGAAATGGAGGAGGAGTGGGTTGTGGGGTGGGGGTTAGGGGAAAGGAGTAGGAGGAGAGGGGGAAGGGGAAACTGTGGTTGGGATATTAAATTAATTATTTAATTAATTAATCAATTAATTAAAAAGATAGAAAAATAATCGGATTTCTGGCAACCTGGAGCTGAAGACTCTGCTGTGATTAACAAGCAACCAAGCACCACTTTAGTGAGAACTTTGCTTTCGTACAACAGTGGATGAGGATTGGCTGGGGGCTTAAAAACAGCTGTGACTAATAAGAGCAACATTGTCGAGGTAAAATCCGAGAAGGTTTTCCTCAGGATCACTACAAGGCCCAAGGTCGAAGCTCAAGCCAGCAGCTGAGCTTGGTAACGTGCAGGAGTTTCCCACATGGTGCTAGTGCTGAAGTCATGAAGGGTCATGGAGAACAGCTGAGATGGGGCACTGTGTGGCAAGATTGAAATCACCCTGAAGAAAGACCAGGAGAGGCCGCTGGTGAGGCACAGCTTTAGTTTCCGTGGAGATCTAGCATATTGGCGATATTAGAACTATGAGATGACCACCAAGGACGACAACAGAAAGTGAGCGAGAGATGCAGAGACCCAGAGCCAAACACTACTCGGAGCCTACAGGGGAAACCTGTAGGAGATAGGGAGGAAAGATCATAGGAGCCAGAGGGTCCAGGACACGGCAAGAACACAGTCCACAGGATCAACTACACAGGGCTCACAGGGGCTGACAAGAGACTGAAGCAATAAACACAGACCCTGGATGGGTCTGAGTTAGGTCCCGTGCATTTGCCTTATGGTTGTGTAGCCTGGTGTGCTTGTGGAACTCCCAGCAGTGGGAGTGTGGGGGAGTCTCTCTTTGCCTACACTTGGGACCCTTTTCCTCCTACTGGGTTGCCTTGTCCAGCCTTGCTATGCAGGTCTGTGCCCAGTCTTCTTGTATCTTATTAGACTATATTAGGTGATCATCCCTGCGAGAACTGATGTTCATTTGTTTTTCTTTTGTAGGGAAACAGAGGAGGAGCTGATCTGGGGGAAGAGGAAGGGAGGAAGGGAGGAAGGGGAAACTGTGGTTGAGACGTAATGTATACAGTGAAACTGTACCCACTCGAAGCATCCAGCAAAGTCCAGTTGGGGTAACAGCTGTCCCCTCCAGATCCAGGGCCCCGCCGAGGGCAAGAGGAACAGAACTACTGCAAGAAGGCAGAACGGAACCAAGTTCAACAGAAGGCTTCCCACCGATCAAGGATGTCCTGGGTAGAGAGTCCACACTTTGAAAAACCAGATAAGAAGATGGGCCATAGCAGAGGAGAGACCAATAAAAGAGAAGACCAGTGTGTGTAGTCAAGCAGATTCAGATATGAACAAACTAGCTGTAAAGTTATTCTGAGGGAAGCCAAGGAGATACAAGCATATTGTAGGATTAGGTTTTTATTAAGGAATTATTGTAAATTTTGTGAAAGCAGAAAAAATATTTGGTCATATAAAAATGTCCTTTTAGATATAGTATATATATATGTGTGTGTATATATAATTTATAATTTACATAAGGGCAAAAGGGAAACATTTTATAACATTAAAAATAGGCACAGTGGAGAGATGGCTGCTTACAGTTCTAGAGGGCCTAGTGCCCTCTGGCCTCTGTAGGCACTGCGACACACTTGGTGCACAAATATATGCACACAGGCATATAAACACATACACTAAACAGTGCTACTCTCAGCTTTAATCAGAAGAGCCCCTCTTGTCAGTGAATAGTGGCAAAGGTAGACTTGTGCTCAAAGTGCTGGTAGGTGACAGTTGATGGCTCAGCCAGTAAATGACATTTACACCTATCCCAAGGCTTGGGAACACTGTGGAAAAGGATTTCTTGCCATCTCTGGGCAAGACAACAATCACAAACTCACACCAGATTGGTTTGCCAGAGTGGGTCTGTGAACAGTCAGGGATGGATGGGGTCTGGTGGCCACACACCTCACAGATGAACTATTGGCTGTGGGTACATTCTGAGAGATGGGAAGTTCTTTCTCTCAGTTGTTTACGTACGGGTGAGCCCACCAGACGCCAGTGAGTGACTCAGTCAATCTCTGGCTGAACTGAGTGGAACGCAGAATACATCAAGAGACATGAATCTGGGAAAGGGACTGGTAGGGGGCTGAGAATTGATAGAGGGTAAGGGAGGAGGAGAGAGTAATCAGGAAGCATTGCGTATATTTATGAGATTATCAATACGCTTAGGAAAGATAAATTGTTAGGAAAATATAACTGTTCTAAATGTATGTGCCCCTAATAGTAGCGCTTCGGATAGAAACACAAGCCGACAGAAGCGAAGCCATAGCTGTACTGGGGCATTTGAATCGGCTTCTTTGGGGAAATGAAAGATTAAACGGAGGAGCGGCAAAAGACAGCAGTTTGGATGACATGATGAGCAACCACACTCCTAAACACAGAGAAAGCCAAGACCCAACCTCCAAGCCCCACCGCACCCAGCAAAGCTTACGGCCATGTAGAGCGAGAGGTGCCGACATTTGTCACGCAAGCTGCTGGGTGTCTGGTCACTAGTGGTGTGTCTCTAGGGCTGTGTGTTGCCTGGCTTCCTTTCTGATCTTCCTTTCTCTGCCTCCTGACACTGTCAACCAGGATGGACTGAGTCCTCTTAAACCTTGAGCCCAAACCAAATTCCTCCTTTAGGTTGATTAGTTAGAGATTTTTGTCACAGTAATGATAAAACCACAGAGGCTGAATTTCCTGGCAATTACCAAAATCAAACCAGGAGTATATAAAAACAAGCAGAATTTTTCTAAGTTGCTCCAGAACTCCTGGCACATTTAGGACAAATTAAATGTTAATTTAAAAATAATATAAATGAAATCATTAAAAAAATAAATAAAACCCGACAAAGCATTACAGTGCAGGTCAAGCAGTAACCCAAGGGAATCTGCAGGTTGTTAAATACAGATTTCAGCAAAGAAAGCAAATTAAAAGTTATCTTTATGTCAGCCCAAGAGGGTAGAAAGAAAACGATCCACTCAAGGAGGTTGGAGGAAAGGAAAGGATAAGTTAGGAGCAAAATTCTGTGAAGTGAGTATTCTAGGGCTGGAGAGATGGTTTAGCGGCTAAGAGCGCTGACTGCTCTTCCAGAGGTCAGGAGTTCAAATCCCAGCAACCACATGGTGGCTCACATGAAATCTGATGTCCCCTCCTGGTGTATCTGAAGAGAGCAACAGTGTACTCACATAAAATAAATGAATAAATCTTTCAAATTAAAAAAGAGAGAGAGAGTGGCCGGGTATGGGGGCACATGCCTTTAATCCCAGCACTCGGGAGGCAGAGGCAGGCAGATTTCTGAGTTCGAGGCCAGCCTGGTCTACAAAGTGAGTTCCAGGACAGCCA
>NC_034606.1:53935210-54014505 GCF_900095145.1 Mus pahari
TGTATGTATATGTGTTTGTGTGTATGTATGTGTGTATATGTATGTATATGTGTTTGTGTGTATTTATGTGTGTATGTGTATGTATATGTGTTTGTGTGTATGTATTTGTGTATGTGTGTTTGTGTATGAATATGTTAATCAAGTCCTAAATTTTACACAGCAGTGCAAAAGTCCAAGAGGACCTGGGCAGCCTTGAAGGACAACTTCAGCGTTTTTAAGTATAAAGCCTCTGTAATGAAAACTGGGGTGGAAGAAGAATGAGCGGAAAGAGCAGGACAGCAGACTGAATGCCCCCCCACCCCCTCGCCAAGACCTACACCTCTTTGACTCCAAAGAAACACGCAGCAGATGAGTCACCGAATACTCGAATTTAGGGTGAGGATCGCACGTCTCATCTTCCTCAATCCCACTAGGTGGCAGACCTGAACTGCAAGAAGTGAAATGACCAAACTTCTCAGAGGAAAGCAAAGCAAAGCCTTCCTCAAGGAAGTGGGTAGAATCTTTAAGATATAAGGGCTCATTATATATGAAAAGATCAGTAAGTAGGCCTCCTTGACACCAGAAATTCACATGCTGTGCATTGTGATGTATTCTTTAATGTCAGCACTTGAGAGGCAGAGACTGGTGGATCTATATGAGTTCAAAATTATCTGGTTTACAGAGTGAGTTTTGGGCCAGTCAGGATATATAGTGCACACCCCTAATCCCAGCACTGGAGAAGCAGAGGCAGGTGGATATTTGTGAGTTCCAGGCCAGTCTGGTCTATACAGAGAGTTCCAGGATAGTCAAAGCTACATGGTGAGATCTTGTCTCAAAGTAGTGGTGGAGGTGACACACATCTTTAATCCCAGTACTTGGGAGTCAGAGGGAGGTAGATCTCTGAGTTTGGGGCCAACCTGGTCTACATAGCAAGTTCCAAGACAGCCAGGACTACACAGAGAAACCTGTCTTGAAAACCCAACCAGGGCTGGTGAGATGGCTCAGTGGGCAAGAGCACCCAACTACTCTTCCAAAGGTCTGGAGTTCAAATCCCAGCAACCACATGGTGGCTCATAACCATCCCTAACAAGATCTGATGCCCTCTTCTGGAGTGTCTGAAGACAGCTACAGTGTACTTATATATAATAAATAAATAAATCTTTAAAAAAAAAAAAAGAAAAAAGAAAACCCAACCAACTAACCAAACAAATAAACAGGAAAAGAAAGAAAAACAAAATCAACTAACCAACTAATCCCCTAGAAATCAATCAACCAACCCCCCAGCCACAGATCCTCGTGAGTATTTCTGACACAACAATCTGGTATCCAGAATGAACAAAAAACACCAGTAAGACTCACTATTAATAATGGCCTAGATGTGGAATAACATTTCCCCATGGTGAATGTAAGAGAACGGCCAATAAAAGCCAAAGAGAGACTGGCAGCACCCACCAGACTGATCTTAAAGTCAGGGCAATGCCAGTTGTGTGGCAAGTGAGGAGTGCCCCAGCTGGTAAGCCTGAATTTTATATTCTCTCTCTCTCTCTCTCTCTCTCTCTCTCTCTCTCTCTCTCTCTCTCTCTCTCTCTCCCCAGACAGGGTCTCTCTGTGTAACAGAGTCCTGGCTGCCCTGGACTGGCTTTGTAGACCAGGCTTGCCTCATCTTCACAGAGGACCCTCTTGCTTCTGCCTCCTGAGTGCTGGGATTAAAGGTGTGTTCCGCCATCCCAGGCCCTGAACTATATCTTTTAAAACTAAATGTGTACCCGTCTATGACCATGATTTTACTTATAGATATTTAGGTATTTGTCAGTGAATGTGACCCATGTCTGAAGGGCAAGTTCAGTACCCTACTAGGATAAAAAGCTTTACCCTATACTACCAGAACAGTCTTACAGGACCAACACATCCTCAGAAGGCTCAGGAGCCCAGAGGGCAACTGAACTTGGGCCTCCTCCACTGCCCCCCCCCCCACGCCTGCTCCTTTGAGTAAGGCTGTTGAAAATGCAGAACAAGAAAGGTACAGACGATTTTCTTCTTTGTGATCTCCATCTGACAAAGTGGAAGCCAGCTTCTTCCTCTCGCCGCCGTTCTCCATGCTTGCCTCTCGAAGCTGGTTTCTTTGGCCCCCAACCCCTGCTGACAAAGATTTAGAGTTCAGACATACCCAGGGAGGCAAGGGTGGGGTTCGGAGGACTCGGGTGTGGGAGGGAGGTCTGAAAGGAGGGTTTGGGGTCAGGGGACACGACATGAGTGGGAAACTTGAGGTGTGAGAAGTCAGATGAGAAGAAAGGTCAGTGGGGGGACAGATGAGATGAAGAAGTTAGGGTAGAGGGACAACGTGGGGGGTAAGGAAGTAAGTATGGGGTGAAGAGATAGACTTGGGCCAGTGTTAGGGAAGTCCAAGTGGGGCATCCAGTCTGGAGAGGAATACAGGTCTGGAGCTAAGAAGGAGAGGTCAAGGTAGGGAGACAGGACACAAATTGGGGCGCAGGTTTAGGGTCAGAAAGGGGAGGCTGTTACGAAGTTTGGAGGGAAGTGGGGAGGTGAGGGAAAGAAGGTTGAACAGGCGTGGTGGGGTGAAAGTGGAGGGATAAGGTGGGAAAGTTCTGTGATTCTAAGGATCGAGGTCTGGGATTCCAATCGGAGGGGGCGGGGCGGGGTTCCGAGCACGGCGTAGGAGGGGGACCTGGGCAGGCGTGGCGCGTCTGAGGGTAGGCAGTGCTCACCTGGGACCCGCCCTGAAGCGCGTGCTGCTGTGGCCGAGCGGCGGGCAGAGCGGCCAGGCGTCTTGCGGTTGCCCAGGGCAACCGGCCTCGCCTGCGCCAAGCATTGTGCAGACCCCTGGCGCTGGTAGCGGGGCTTTCGGCGTGCTGAGCGGCGCCCCACTCGGGGTGTGGGGCTTCGTGGACGCACAGGCAGCAGAGGCTGCGGAGGGCTGCGTGGAAAAGGAGTCCGCTGGCAGCAGCGGCGCAGAGAGGGCACCCGAGACGCAGTCCGAACGCAGTTGCTGGCACTCACACTGAGCTTCGGTTCTAGATCCAGTCCCATGTTACGGTCCAAGGAGCGGCCAGGGCTTGGGCGGGGGTGGGGTCGGGGGCGAGAGCGGGGACTAGGTCCCCCGACGGAGCAGGCCATGCGTCAGGATTAGTCCTTAAGTGCCTGCGACCCTCGCCTGGGTCATGTGCTCCTGCTCCACATCTCCCACGCACCTGTCAGGGTCACACAGACAACCCAAGCCCTCAGACTACACCAAGTCACAAAGACTATGGGTCACACCCTGCCCCACCCTCCTGCTTCCTCCCTCCTGGCTCCCTTGTTGTCCACGAGAAGCCTGCACTTAGGCCTGAGGTGGGGATGGATGGAGTCCGAGGGTCCTTCCAGGCAGGTGTTCTCCCCTTGCCAGCTGAGCGTCGACTGCGATCAGGGTAGGCAGAGTGAGCTTTCTGTGCCCAGAGGAACATAGACTGGCCCTGGTACCTAGGCTCATTAGTGGGATACTTGTGCTGTGCCCTTCCAGGCTGTCCCTTCCCGACAGTCAGCGCCACTTGCCATCTAGGCTTTTCCAGGTTAGTTCCTGTGCTCGTCCTGTGTTTGTGCCTATGTGGGTAGCACCTTGGGTTGTCTTGAGGAAGGAGCCACACCCTGTCAGAGTTGTCCGCTGTTTTAAAGCGCAAACTTCAGGATATTTTCAATGGGTTTAAAGCAGGAGTTCTCAACCTGTGGGTTGCGACCCCACCCACAGGGGTCACATATCACATTACAATCCCTAACGAGCAAACTTACAGTTATGAAGTAGCACTGAAATAATTTTATGGTCGGGGTCACCACAACGTGTGGGATTGTATTAAAGGGTCATAGCTTTAGGAAGGTTGAGAACAACTCGTTTAAAGGCATCTTAAAAAAAAAAAAAATAAGGTTTTGCTCTTCAGGTGTTGTAGGGGTCTTCTCCCCGGCTGGTGATCGAGGCTTTACCCACAGGGGTTATACAAATCCAGGGGTAAATAAAAATGGCTTTCCACTCTAAAGTCCTGTTTCTCGTCCCCTTTCAACCCTTTTTTCCCAGAAGCATTTAACAGGCTATGACCACATTTGCTCGTTAGCATTTATTGTTCAAGCATATTAATCTATAACAGACAAAAGTATACAAGAGACGATTTTCAGACCCCACTTATATGAGTCAGTTAAAAAACAACAACAACAAAACTCTAAAATTAGAAGTACAAGCCGGCAGCAATGCTCTTGCCGCCTCATTCTAGTCCTTGAAAGCTCAAGACTTCCAGCGATGGCTTGTCAGCCCAGTGGGACCCTTCCCACCCAATAGCATGTGGTAGATAGAGCTGCAAAGGCCCCAAGCCCAGTGGGCTCCGCACATAGGCAAGCAAAAATGACCTCTCATGGAACTTGTTTGGGGCAGGCCGCAGAGGATGGAGATAGGACCGGAAGTCCCTGACACTGGGTACGGGGCCGCTCTGCTCCTACGTGATCCCTGTCAGGTGCTGTCCTTGCATCCCTCTGTTTGAAAATGACCACGCTTTTCCTGAATCCTGGCAGAGTCATGTGCATCTACAAGTGAGCTGCCTAGAAGGATTTTCACTATCTCCCTGTCCCTGGCAGTTCTTCTGAGGCACAAGATGTACCCCTGTTTCCCCTATCCTTCCTGGAAGGGAACCCATCGATCCCCCAGCTCAGTAAAGGCATGCTGTCTTCCCAAGCACAGAGGCTCCCTTCCCAGAAGGCAATCCCTAAAACGAACCCCAGCTTCACAAAGGACCCACTTGCTATAGGTCCCTCGGTTCTCTGTCCGCTGGGGTCTGGGGAGGTGATATACAAACCATCTGTGAGTCTCACAGCCAAACTATCCCTGCACTGTGGCAAGCATGCCAAGGCGTGGAAGTGCCCTAAGGCCAGAACACCAGGTCCTGGTGAATGAGGGTCAACCCAGGAAGTGAGGAGGGCTGGGAAAAAAGCATCACCCAGGCCATTAGGGTCACCTGAGATGCACACACTGAAACCTAACAGGGCCCAACACTCAACATTTGCCTGTTTCAAAGTTAAACTACTACAGGAAATAAAAAGCCATCTTGCAGCCTGGGCTGCCCTCGTGGGAGGGAAATAGTATGTTAGAAAGCAGTAGCCGTGTGCAATGGTTAGAGTCCATACGGTGGAGCATGCTGGGGGCCGGGCAGACACCCAGACTCAGTCTCTTTATCCTGTAGTCACTGGGCCATTTGCACCACCACAGCTCTCCAGGCTTTCTCTTTGTCAAACTCCTTGAGGGGGCCTCGGACCACCTGTGATGAAAGACAAGGACAACGTCACCTCACCAGGGTCGTACCTGGAAGGGAGGCAGATTTGGCTGAGTCTGTGTGGCATCTGATGTGTTCTTGAATGTAAGCTTCTTTACATGAGAAAGAATGGAGAAGGGAAGACATGCTCCTGGGAAGGGATGAAGCATCTTAGACATTTCCCACATCCCTTCCCATAGTGTCTGTCCGTGTGCAGTGGGGTGGGCTTTAAGATGGATGTGTAGCTGAGAGTAAAGGACTGTGGAGGCAGACACACACCTCCAGACTCGAGACGGGTGAGTGCTAGCTTGCACACTTACTCTCATCTAAGATGGTCAGTTCTGGAATCTGGAATCTGGATCTTATTTGTCTGGCTCTGCGGCCTGTGGGTCAGGACACAGACCCAGGGCAGAGATGGAAGCCTGCCTGCACATCTCCTTGGGCACAGAACAACCAGGTCACTTCTTTGATGGCAGTGGGCGAGTTTGCCCAAGAAGACACTACAGGCATAGATGGCTCAGGGCGAAGTTAGCAGGCCCAGTCTCAGGGTGGGGTTATCAGAATGTAGGATGGGGGTGAGGTGGGCAGGGAGAGTACCATCCAGGTGACTCAGCCCACTGGTCACAGAATAGGAATGTCTAGCTGCAGGGGCAGCCCTCCCCTACAAAGCATGGTATCTTCTGTGGGAGCCTTTGGAAGGCTTTTTCTGTGTCTGTGAGAGTGGAGCTGAAAACCCTGTAGCCATGGTATTTTTCATGAATGGGTTTGTACTCATTTAGTCTGTTAAAAAAGAACCTAGCTCAAACTTTATTTTTAATACTGCCAATAAAACAAACTGCAAAACATCACAGCAAACATTGAAGGACATTAGGGAAGGATCCATTACCTTACAAGGACCCTCTGAGGACCCAGGATCGGCACCCGGGGAAGGCAGGCTACTCACCTCCCCTGCTGGCCGCTCCTGGGGACAGGACTGGGGGTCCCAGGATGCAGCCTGCAGCCGGGCGCTGACTTTGAAGCTCACACACTGGATGGCAGTGCCAGTGTTGAGCCCCCCCTGAAGCAGCAGCAGCAGCAACAGGAGCAGCAGGAGTACATCGTAAGACTATGGAGGAAGGACAAGATGTGAGCAGACCCACAGGCACGCCTGCAACTCCTCCCCTTGCCTAAGGTTTCAACAGAGCCAGAGCACCCTTGATGAGCCCGAGACATCCACACAGGGAAGAGAGAGCATATGAAACTCCTGAGGCTCATGCTGAGGCCGTGCAAAGGGCGGGAGAGACCAGCATTTCCAGTTATGTATCTGCAGAAAACACAGTCCTGAAATTGGTACAGTTGGCTCTGAACAGAGGGCCCAGGGCTGGGCCCAGACCTACCAGCAAAGTGACCTGACCACCAGATGCTGGTGAGGAAGAGGCGAGAAGGAAGAGTAAGAAGACAGGGCACGAGTCTGTGTTCTAACAGCCCAGGGGCCAGAGGCAATAAAATGCAATTCACACAGTGAGGAGTGTTTCAGAAATACCCACACCGCAGCCAGAAGGATGCCTTTCAGTACCAACCCACAGAAACAGAGCAACTAAATGTTAGCACACAAAGGATGCAGTGCTGATTGGCATGATGATGTGAGCCC
The DNA here is from genome assembly GCF_900095145.1 of Mus pahari. Classification (NCBI taxonomy): domain Eukaryota; kingdom Metazoa; phylum Chordata; class Mammalia; order Rodentia; family Muridae; genus Mus; species Mus pahari. The sequence continues at coordinate 53,942,108 of NC_034606.1, forward strand.
ATGATCCCAGCACTTAGGAGACCCAGGAAGGAGGACCTCAAGTTCAAGGCTAGCCTGGACTATATACCCAGACCTTGTCTCAAAAATATTTTTAAACTGAATAACTTATTTACATCCTCATCACAGCTTTCCCTACCTTCTCTCTTCCCAGTCCTCTCTTCCCCCTTCCCCGCTTTTCCCCAGAAAAGGGAAGGCCTCCCATAGACATCAACCAGCCCAGGCATATTGAGCTGCAGCAAGACTAGGCACATGTTCTTCCACCGAGGCTAGACAAGGAACCCAGTTTTGAGAAAGGGATCTGAAGGCAGGCAATGCCTGAGACTCAGAGTCTGTCTCAAAACATTAAAAAAAAAAAAAGTGTCAATGCCATGGATATGGAGCCAGGGATGTAGCCATGGAACTCATGCATAAGAGCAAAAGCTATGTGGGTCCCCCAGAGGGGAGCTCCTGTACTTAGATGCTTCACCCTGTCTGGAAGGGAGGGAGGTGTACAGCCTCTCCCAACAGCACAGGCAGCCCCAGTCCACGCTGACAAGCTGGGGCAGCCAGTGGGATAGAAGGAGAGGACCTGCGAGCCGGAGCGCAGCCTGTGAAGAGTGTACTGAGGGGCTGAGGGAACAATGAAGCATCTCCAGAAAGGTCAGATTCGGTCCATGCTTTTGCCAGGCTCTGGAAAACTCGGAGCTAGAAACCTTTCCGGTGAAGACTTACAAATACAGAAGCATCTGCACCCTCCGTAGTTTCTCTCCTGGGTGCTCATCCTCAAATTCACATGAGCTGTGCATAAAAGCTGGTCACCAGGAGCTAGTCATGACAGCAGATGACTGGACATCGCCCAGTTCCTGACACTAGGGCCTTGTTAGGTCCATGGGGTAATGTTTGAACAGAGTAATGAAGGCACACAGATGAGCTCGGGTCCCTCTGGGGATAAACTATTGGATTAAAAAATATGACCCCTGACACAGAATAGATTAGAATTCCCAACCTGCTTTGTAGGGAAGAGAGAAAATTATAAGATGTGGTAGCTGTTGAGGAAGCAGGCTGGTACTCCTGCTCCTCAGAGTTTATCTTGTGTTCAGCTTTGCCTTTTAATCCACAGAGATGTGTTATGTTCTAAAATACCATTAATGTATATTTTAGAAAGTAATGTAAAAGAAAACACCCCCTAATGTTGACTACATCCAGAATACACTGGACTTAACCACTTACCAAATCAATAGCAAAATCATACACAGAAATGAGATTTTTATCACACAACATATGAGAGTCACACTTTCTGAGATGAATGTTAAACATACACACACACACACACACACACACACACACACATGCTGGGCTTGGTGGCACTTATCTTTAATTTTGGTACTCAGGATGTAGAGGCAGGTGGGTTTCTGTGGGTTTGAGGCCAGCCTGACTTACAGAGCTAGTTCCAGGACATCCAGGGTTACAAAGAGAAATCTTGTCTCAACAACAACAACAAAACCAACAGCAAACCACACACACGCAAACACTAGCTGAGAAGGTGGCCTGTTGGTAGCAATGTTGTTTTCTTATCATTGTGGGTCATTTATGTGTCTATTATAAGACAAAATTAAGTAGATAGGATATTAAATGTCACCATAGACATCGTTTGGATTAGGAGTAAAAAGACAAAAAACATCAAGTAAAAGAAGTCAAGAGGGGAAAACCAAAACCAAAAGTGGAGAATGTTCAGTTTGCATTGGAAACAATACAAGCACATGACTGTAAACACATTGTTCTTTCCAGCTCTGTTCACTGAACAGGCTCAGAAGTGACCCAAAGTAGGAAGAGCCTACAGAGGCATATTCTGAGCTCTCTGTCCTGCTCCTGTCTGGGTCAAGGTCATAAAAGATGAGCCAAGGCCAACTTCAGTGCCCACCTGGGAAGACTGACATCTTCACAGGAATGCTCACCTGGAAGGTGTCCTCTGGATGCATCTGTGTCACATTCAGCATAGAAGGAAGAATGCCAACAATACTTTAAAAATATTAGAGGCCTTGGGAGTCCTCAGTGGTGTTCCACCAACACCAAAGCTGTATCGCTATATTCCAGCCCGGCCCTCACCTTTTCTTCCCTCCCCAGGAAAAGATCAGCCTTTAGCCTCAGCACATAGGGGAGGAGGGGGGAACAGGAAGCACTCAAAGAGCCTGAGCCTGACACCACAATGTTTTACACCTCTCCAGGCCCCTTCATGCTCCTCAGAATTGTTGTAAACAGACGAACAGGTGGAGCCACACTCCAGACAGCATCAGGACGGGGTTTCCCCAAACTGAACAGACCAATGAGCAAGACATCCTGCTCCAAAACAGTCATGCAGATCAATATGGGCTGAATATTAATCCACATCATGCGATAATATTGATCGTCTCAGACTTGACAATGGGACTTTGAGGTATAGAGAGCTGTTCTTACTTTAGGGCTATATAATTGTGAAAGGGCGAAGGGTTGAGGTTTCAGAGTTTGACACTCTGTCCACATGAGTGAGACACTCATGCCACCATCAGTCTTAAGCATGTGTGAGCACAAGGGGACCTGAAGGAGCATCTCCCTGGAGCTGCACTGCCTTCCAAGGTGCACACGAGGTTCCTCATGATACACTCACAGAGGGAAAGCGCTCACCCTGGGAACAAATACCATGCATCAAAGATGTCAAGCCAGCTGTGTGTGTCTGAGCCCGAGGAAGCCCTGGAATGTGCTGGGGCCCCCAGAGGAAGCCATATCCTATGTGAAAGGTACAAAGTCCAACTTTGAAAGGTACACTTCCAACCCTCAGGTCCACCTATGAATGTAATGCAAGGCTGACTGAGATCCCAGTGGGTCGTCTGGTAACGTGACGACTGGGCTTGAGATGCCCATGGGTGGTCAGAAGGCAGAGGGAAGCCCCAGTTACAATGAAGGAAATGGGGGTCTATTACAGGGCTGAGCTAAGACAAGCAGAAAAAAAAAAAAAAAAAAAAAAAGCGGGGAAAACCAAAACAATGAGCAGCCAGCGGGGACAGACTCAACATGGAAAAAGCAAATCGGATCCCACCTCACTCCACCCTCAGCCCACCCCGCCCACAGCAAACTGGGCAAAGCCACTTTGTTCAGGTGGGTGCCCATTTGTTCTGGCCACTGCTGATCCCCCATAGCCACCCCCTCGGGTGCCTTGTCAGTAAGTGGCTTCATTTCCAAAGAGTTTCAAAATAGAATGGATACCTACTTTGATGGCTGGTGGGTAATCTTTAAAAATCTCCACAACTCTCATCACGCTGAAGGACAGATATCCGGAGGCAGTGAACAGCAGCGGGGATGTGAGGCTGCTGATAGCTATCAGCACCTCAACCTGGCAGGAAAGCAGACCGTTGGGTAGTACGCGTGGCCAGCATTTACGAGCCTGCGAGTTTGTGAGGTAGGACCACTAGGTGAGTCTAGACAAACTCTGCTCACTCACTCAGTGCCAGGTATGACATGGGAGTTTTTGAACGTCACATGTAGCCCTCGAATGCGATGAAAAGAAATCAGCACCTGTGTGCTACTCAGTTCTCCCACTCTTCCAAGATCTGTTCTTCTAACCTCCCCCAACCCCTGTGTCAGGGCTGGACAACCCAGCACAGACACATTGGCAGATCGGTTAGACCCAAAGACCAACAGTTGCCAACAGCTGCTAAGAGCTAACCAGCTCCACAGGAGAGGGGATGAAGCTAAAAGACAGGACTCTCTTCCTCCACCCCTCGCTTAGCTACAGGAATTTCTGACTTCCAAACCTAAAGTGTTCATGTTTTGTTTTCAGAAACATCTGGGCCACTGGGGCCCCAGGACAGTTGTGAATCTTCTCCTGGGCAGTGGAGCCTGCCCTGGCCGCTCCTACTGGTCCCCCTTGGCCTCTCCTTGTAAGCCCTTGTTGAGCTACACCCAAAATGTGACCCATGGCATAAGGAAGGACTGAGCCTCACCTACCAGACACTTGCTGGGACATTCTGCTGTCACATGGCTGGCAATGGCACTTGGAAAACACTGGGAAGAGAGCAGAAAAGTGTAGAGACTGGTGTTTAAAAAGCCAAATCCTAAGTGTGTACTCCTGCCCTGATGATTTCACCATTCTAGCTAGTAGAAGGAAAGCCAGGGCTGCCTCAGGATGTGAAGTGTCCTAGACTCATGACAGCCTCTCACAGGTTTGGTAGCTGCTTGTTGCTCGACCATTTGTTTAACCAGTCAAGTCTCCTGTAGAAAGGCCACATAAATGACAGGGTGACATTCCATGTCCCCTGGATGACCTTGGTGACATCTGTCATGTTCTGTGCTCTCTGCTTTCAGCCTGGTCACTTGACCATGTGCTACATACTCAGGCAACAGAGTGCAGACAGTCAAATGGGGATCTATCTGCAGCACCGGTCAGTTGTCCCAAAGGCAATATGAAGAGAGATCTCTTGCTTCGTGATCTAAAACCCAAACTGGGGTTTCCTTGTGCCTCCTTGTCAATCTCTATAATAGGGGTGTCCCTTGACCTCTGGTACCTTCATGGACTTTCCTGAGACACGGACCCTGAGCTCCACACAAGTGTTTTAAAATATAGTTGGAATGGCGCTTTGAATATGTTTGGCCCGTGGAAGTGGCACTTTTAGGAGGTGTGGCCTTGGAGGAGGTGTGTCGCTGTGTAGGCGGGCTCTGAGGGCTCCTGGTGCTCAAGGTCTGTCCAATGTGGGAGAGAGAGTCTCCTGGCTGCCTGTGGATCAAGATGCAGAACTCTCAGCTCCTTCTCCAGCACCATGTCTGCCTGCAGGCTGCCATGCTTCCCACCATGATGGACTGAACCTCTGAAACTGTAAGCCAGTCCCAATGAAACGTTGTCCTTTATAAGAGTTGCCTTGGTCATGGTGCCTCATCACAGCAGTAAAACTCTAAGACAATTGGATTTCTTAGAAAAACAGGTAAATAGTACAATACTAGCAGTTAAGATAAAATTCCATACAAATACATTTAATCCTTGGTTCCCAGAGTCTTTACGGGGAGGGGGGGTCTCGCCTGTGTACTTTCTTATCTGAATATTACCAACATTGTAAAGCAACAACAACAACAACAACAACAGCCATGTAGGGTCTAAGGAGGGAAGCCCAGAACTGTGGCTGCAGCCATGTCTAGCTAGCTATTCATGAACAAGGTGACCATCCAGGAAGTACTCACAGCCACTAAAATCCAAAAGAACGTCACCGAGAGATGTGGACCCGAGATAGCTTCCTCTACGTTTAGAGCGATCACCCCACCGAGGACAGCGGAGACACCAGCAATCACTTCTACCACCTGGGGGGGGACACAGTTACCTTGGTAGGCCACCACACTGATGGTCTACTTCCGTGGGAAGAGAAGAGACACCCTCGAAGTCCCAGAATGCAGTGTACAGATACAGCTGTCCCCAAGGCAGGCGGTGGGCTCAGACCCTTCTCAGGTCTATTCAGATTGACCATGGAGAAATCACTAGAGAAGGCCAAGGAGGTGGATGGTGGCAGGGGGCCCCACTTGACCCACAGGAAGGCTCATGGGCAGAGGCCAACTGGAATGAACTTGGAGTTCCCCTAGTCATTAGCATCACCAGCCCAATACAGTGATGCAGGTGCATGTGCAGGACATGGGAGGCTGAGCCAGAAAGGTTGATGGTTCAGTGCAAACCTAGGCTACGCAGCCAGACTGTGCCGAAATGAAACAAGAGAAAGAAGAAGGAGGCTTTTCTTACAGAGTAGGACTTTAGGACCCGAGCAGGAAACGTCACTTCATCCAGAATGTTAGTGCCGTCCGAGATGGAACCCTAGAAAAAGGGAAATCCTCGTGGAGCCCTGGAAGGTGGGGCACGGTGCTGGTTGCCATGGCCAGGAGTTATAGTTCTAAAAGCCTTAGTGTCACAGCCTTTCAGTGTGGAGGAACAACTCAAGGGCAGACATTTTCCCTGCAACTGGAGCTTACCAACAGCTTTGGTAAAACTGGTGTTCCAGTGACACTCCTGAAGGCAGGACAGGATGGGAAGGACACTGGAGGCTGTGTGGCTGGACCATCACCTCCCTAGGCTTGACTAACAGTCCCCTCAGCCCTGCCAGCCCCCCTCACACCCGTGGCCTCTGGCATCTCGACCCAGCTCAGGGGCATGAGGGGGTAGCTGTGGGAGACCCACCTTCTTCTTCTTGCAGGGCTCCTCACTGGACCGGGCCGAGATGATCACCGTGGCTGCCATGAGGAGCTCCAACAGCAGGAGCAGGATGAGGTTGAAATTAATCTGCAAAGGAAACATGTACCTCAGCCAAGCTAGTCGTTCCCCCAGAAATCGGCCATCTTCCTCCAGCTGGCTAATCCAGCTCTGCTCTCCTAGTCACAGGCCGGAATAAATCATGACATCACACTGTATCTCTCTTCTGTTTCTCTCTTTTTCTTTCTTTCTCTCTCTCTCTCCTCTCTCTCTCTCTCTCTCTCTCTCTCTCTCTCTCTCTCTCTCTCTCTGTACATTGTCAACCTTTTTGATACTTAGATTTATGAATTAAATTTATTCATTGGAGCCTGGCGGTGGTGGCAGCAGCGGCAGCAGCTAGCTGCATGCACACCTTTAATCTCAGCACTTGGGAGGCAGAGGAAGATGGATTTCTATGATGAGTTCAAGGCCAGCCTGGTCTACAGAGTGAGTTCCAGGACATAGCCAAAGCTATACAGAGAAACCCTGTCTCAAAATTCACTGGGGTGGAACATCAGTCATAGCATGCATATAGAGGCCAGAGAACAAAACTTGCAGGCATGAGTTATTTTCTTCCACCTGTGGGTCCTGGGGATTGAACTCAGGTCGTCCGTCTTGGCAGCAAGCACCTGTATATGCTAAGCCATATCACAACCCTCAGGTATTGTTTTAAATACTATTAACTGGAGATCATGCCATAGGCCTCTGGGCCTAGAAGCTGAAGTTTCCTCTAGAAGTCTCATCTGGCAGGAAATCGCACACCCTGACTGAATGACTAGAACTTCATGACTAGAGAGAACTGGAATGAGGGGGATAGAGAGCCCACATCACCTGGGCTCCTTGTTATTCCCAGGACAGTTGTTCACAACCAGATCTCTATCTGGCCTAACAGCTCTGTGACTCCTAGGGGAATTATTTGGAATGTGTAACTTAAAAGATCTCTAGTTTCCAATACCAGAAGGCTAAATAAGCTGGAATATTCGCAAGGTGCAGTATGAAAGTGACGTTCCCACCTGCCCACCACTGGCCTGCCTACCATAATGCCCATACAGGTTTCTCTGGTAATGTATCGACTTAGAACTTCCTTTTATTCTTGGTCTATAAAGGATCTTACAATTTCTTCTGTAGCAGAACACATCGTCAGGTAACACCCACAAGGTAACCTGAGCTTGTGTTCCTGGGCTTTGGTTGCTTCTATTTTGCTCACTATAAACTACTTCTTAGTCCCTTTGGAGTAAAACTGAATCTTATTTGAGCTGTGTCTTCCTCCCAATCTAAGCACACACAAAACATGAACGCAAAGGTCCATAGCATGTTCATTTCCATGTGCAGCTCCCAGAAACTGCAACCACGCGGCTTGGAGGATGACGGAAGCACTTTGAGGCCAGATGTGTTAACAATTTCAGTACGTGTGTAAATGTTCACACTTGCAGAGTACAAGCCTAGCATGCACAAGGCCTGGAACTTGCTCCTGGGCCCTGCGGAATTAATAAATGAATAAAAATGTGACTGATACTCAGTACACAGTCCGAGGAACTGAACTTGGGGTCCCCTGTATGCTAAACAAGTACTGTACCATTGAACTATACCCACAGCCCTTTTTTGAAGCAGTCTCACTAAGTTGCTGAGATAGTCCAGGCTAGTCTTGAACTCACAGTCCTCCTGTCTCAGCCTCCCAAGTTGTGGGGATTATAGGTGCATACTATAGGTGTGGTTTTAAAAATAAATTTGTAAGGGAAAAACTATACAGTAATATTTGACTAATAGAACCCCAAAATATACAAAATAATGACAGGCTTACAGGAAGAAATAGATAAACCAACAACTACAGATAAAGAATTTAACACATGTTTCTCAGAAGCTGACTAATCAAAAGCACAAATACATAAAAATTCTTATCCAGCAAGGCATGATAATGATATACATCTAAATCAAGTACTTGGAAGGCAGAGGCAGGCAATGCTCTGTGAGTTCAAGGCCAGACTGGTCTACATATCAAGTTTCAGGTCAACCAGGGCATCCAGGGCTACACACAAACACACACACACACACACACACACACACACACACACACAAACACACACCCCACATGTACACAGAAACCCTCTTAAAACCAGAAGTGTGAGCTGGGCGTGGTGGCGCACACCTTTAATCCCAGCACTAGAGAGGCAGAGACACGTGGATTTCTGAGTTCGAAGCCAGCCTGATCTACAAAGTGAGTTTCAGGACAGCCAGGGCTACACAGAGAAACCCTGTCTCAAAAAAAAAAAACAAACCCCAAAACCCAAAACAACAACAACAATAAAAAACAAACCAACCAGAAGTGTGCTACAGTAACCGCATACTTGACTTTTTGTCTGTGTTTTGATGCTGGGCCTGTGGTCAGGCTGATCCTGAAGAGCTTTGATCTTCCTAGGGATGACTAATGACTAGAGCTGGCAAATAACACCATATAAGATCCCCCTCAACTCCATATATCCCTAACTCGGTCTCTATCTACCTGCCTGTCACCCCAGGGCAGGACTCAGGCAACTAGGGATAGTCCCAGAGTCTAGCCACCTTGGCAGCTCTTCAAGCTGGAGAGCCATCTGTCTCTCCCCTGTCTGACTTGTTCTTTTCTGTGGAGGCTGCAGTGAAGGGGCCTACCTGTCTCCGCTCACTATCTCTGCTCATACATTATTTATTACCCTGGTGCTCCTCTGGTGGCCCTGAGGATGGGGATGCCCCCTCTTACAGAATCCGTGAGCAATAATTGTCTTTTCAATACCAGGTAACTCCTGAACTGCAGTCCTCACCGCATCTAGACAGTAACAAAGCCAGCATTTAAAAACAAATGCAATTCTCCATGTTAATAACACAGACTGTTCACTCTTTGATAAACTTCCATGGAACACTAAGAAAAAAAATCTATTTTGTCACACAGTGAGCCTTGATAAATATCAAAGAATGAATGCACTTGGACCATTGATTCATGTCCTGACAGTGATATCAGAAACCAATAACAAGTGGATGATATTTTAAAATAAATCCTCGTGCCTGCCTCACTGGGATCCTGACAATAATCAGTTGGGACACTCAGAAGTGACTGGCAGTTTAGTGACAGATAACACACAGAAGTGTGTTCTTGGATCAGAGGAGCCCGTGACAGTCAGAAGTAGACTGTGTCAGGGAGTGCAGCTTCTCTGGAGAGTTAGCTACAAGCAGAGAGTCTGCCACTGAAGAGGGCCTGCCTTGTATACCCAGCCCTGTCAGACCAACAAGTGCAGAGCCAAAGAAAACCGTTAGCTCCTCTCTAAGGTGCAGTCGCCCTGGGGGTAGGGTAGAGGGGACTGGTAGCCACACAGAGCTTACCCCCACACACCCAGTACAGACTGAGCAGCACAAAGTGAGGGACAGATCTCCGGGAGCAAGAAGAACCAAATAGCAATAAAAATGAGAATTTTCTTCAAAATCTGGGGGAGACTACACCAGAGCTGAGGCAAACACCTGTAACCAAGTGCGTTACCAGATTGGGCAATAGTGAAGCTGGAGGAACTGAGATCCCTGAAGTTAGAGGCAGAGTTGCCTGGATAAGAAGTCTTACCAACTGCAGAGATGCTCGGGCGAAAGGATATCAAATGTGGGCCTGGGTGGTAGGCCATTTCAAGGATGGGTTTGAAATGGGTTGGTGTGATTAGCAGAAAAGCCTGCACTCAATCAAGCCGAGAGCAGGGGTGTGGGCAGACCTTTCCTGTGGTAGTTTTCTGGAAAGAGTCTCAGGTGACTGAGTGACCGGTCAGTACGCCTGCCCTGCTTTGGTCTTGGGGTGCTCCCAGTGAGGGGTCCTATCTAGTGTCCGAAAAGTACATGTGCCTGAAGTTTCTCAGATAGTTCAGGTGTCAATCACCAGCTCATATGGATCAAGTAACAATCTGAACATCTTGGGAAATGAGTTGTTGTTGTTGTTTTAATTATGTAAACAAGATGTAGATTGAGTCACTCTTTCTTGGCACTTCCAACCAAGATGGAATAACTGAGGTCAAGGCTGTCGCTTTATCAGATGGGATAATCCAAGCGTAGGCCTGGCCTCAAAGTGGGTATTCAGTATAATATGGAGTAACCAAGAACATGCCATTTCAAACAAAAGTGAGCTAAAGTGTAGCTGTTTTCTGTGGGCTGCATATGGGCATTGCCACCTTGAAGCAGACACACAGGAGACTCTCACGAGATCTGCCCTACCAACATTCTCTCTGAGCCTACCGCATATGAAGTCTCTCTCTCACACACACACACACACACACACACCCTCTGCTGTAAGTAATGCCAATAAATTCATTAGTTCATCAAACTTTGGTCTGTAAATGCTTTTTCTATGTTGGGTAAATAGATGGGTGGTTCTTCATGTGTCTCTTGGAAGAGCCATGTGGACTAATCCTGTTGTGAAAATAGATGATGTGGTGTTCAATCTGAACTGAGAGTGATGAGAGGTAACTAACAGGGAAGCCAAGTCTTAGCAGGGCCACAGGCAGGAGAATAGTTTCCAAAATTATCTGGATGAGAAGATATGAATGGAAACAGGAACTTACTGCCTCTGCCTTCCTCTGACTGGGATCCATGAGTCAATACATGTAAGGTAGTGAGGTCAAGGGACACAGTCCCTCAGACTGGTAGTGAGGATGTCTAGTGGAGAGATGCGCTAAACTAGCAGAACACTGGTATAGCCTGTGGCAGAGACCTCACTCCTGGTATCCGAGGTCCAATGTCTGCTGCCTTGTAGGCAGAGGGTAGACCCCTATCCCTCCTGGTAAGAGGTGAGCCCCCACTGTGGTTCGTAGCTTCAAAGATACTGACAGGCTACACCAACTGTGTTAGTCGGGGCTCAAGTCGTGACCCCTTTGGGGGTTGAAGGACTCTTTCACAGGCGTCACCTACAATCATCAGAAGTCACATTGTGACTCATAACAGGAGCAAAACACAGTTATGAAGAAGCAACAAAAATAATTTTATGGTAGGGTTGGAGGTCACCACAACATAAGGAATGTATTAAAGGGCTGAAACATCAGGAAAAATTGAGAACCACTGTCCTAGAGGAACAGTCTGACTAAATGAATGTGTGCGTGCATGAGTGTGTGTGTGTGTGTGTGTGTGTGTGTGTGAGACTTACCTATGCTTTATCACAGTGACATAGCTGTGGTCAGAGTAGTCCAACAGTGAATGTATATGGCCAGAGCGGCCAAGGGTCTGGTGGTTGTTCAGTCTGTGGGACTGGGTATCTCAGTGTTCCCAGTCCAGCCAAGTGCTACCATCCTAGAGAGCGGCTGGCCTTTAGTCTATGTTGGAATCCCCACAGAGGAGGTTCTAAAATGAGCAAAGGAATAGCTTAGTAACAGGACAGATGAACTTGTCAGTACAAATGAGAGAAAGCAGGCAAAAAGCAAAGGCTGCCTTCTTTTGTACCTTTTACGTGGCTACCACCAGAAGGTGTGGCCCAGAGTTATAATAGGTCTTCCCACCTCAAATGATCCAATCCAGAAAAACCCCTCTCTGGGGCTGGAAAGATGGCTCAGCGTTAAGAGCACTGGCTGTTCTTCCAAAGGACCTGAGTTAGAAATCCCAGCACCCACATGGCATTCACAACTGTCTACAATTCCAGTTCCAGGGATCTGATACCCTCATACAGACATACACGGGGGCAGAACACAACACCAATGTAAATAAAAAACTTCAAAAGAAAAGAAAAACCCCTCACAGTTGTCCCATCTTGCTTGGGTTTTCATTGATTCCAGATATAGTCAAGTTTACAACCAAGATTAGTCATAACACCAACCCACAAGGAGATGCGTAGGTGGAGACCAATAACAGATAAGGCATCAGGCAATAGCAACATATAGACCCAAAAGGTTTCCTAGCACTTAGCAGAGACCAGAGGATTTGAGGACGGGCCTATGGACAGCGTGATCCAACCCACACAGCTGGAGCCATGTTCCTGACTGTCCAAGCACAGCCTGCTCCTTCACAGGGAATCGCCATGTCCTTGAATGAGGCATAGTTTCTGAGCAGGATTGGGCCAAATGCTCTCTCTGTTCCTGAGGTTCCTCCACCTGCCTCAGGCAGCTTTTATGATTGGCTCAAGAACCATCAGATCTCAGTATGGCTGGAGCCATGGAGAACCTAGTTACTTATGGACTCTGATACCTGGCCCAGGTGGGATGGAGGTTCTGCAGATGTAAGTACCAGGTGATGTTGGGGCTGGCCCATTGCTACATTATGAACAAAAGCTGATATATGGTTCTACCCATCTTTCAGAGTTCAATCACCTGTGGTTCTGGGGCAGGGGTCATTTGTTGCGTTTAAAGTTTCATACCATGGCTCTGACCTTTCATGAACACTTAAAGATAAGATTTATTTATTCATTTTATGTATATGGGGATTTTGTCTGCATGAATGTCTGTGCACCAGAAGAGGGCATCAGACCCCGTGGACCTACAGTTATAAAAAATTGTCACCTGTGCGTGTGGGTGCTAGGAGTTGAACTCAGGACCTTGGAAGAGCAGCCAGTGCTCTTGACTGCTGAGCCATCGCTCCAGTCGCTTGGGCATGCTTCTTAGTCACAGGTGTGCTAGACATCCTGAAGCCCTCAGTATGAAGTGACTCTGGGATGACTGGATCTATGACGGTTCCTGTAATCCCACGCCCAGCCTACCCTTCTAATCGGATTGCTTTCTAGTAGTTTGGGCTGTGGGAGGACTTTGAGGAATCCTGCTCCTCCTTCGTATTCTCCTGAACCAAGTCCCAGGCAGAGCTGCAGGAGGAGCTGGAGAGGAGCCTCTCACTGTGACCTGCATTGGCTCCTGGCCTCACCCTCTGTTCCCGATGTCTTTTAATATATATTTAATTTGCTCTCTCTTGACCTTCATTGGCACCAGGCACACACATAGTGCACAGACATGCCTGCAAGCAAAACACCCCAATTCATAAAATAATTTTTAAAAGATATGCCTCATAGTTTGTAATCTCTTCTTAGACGTATCTCCAGGAACTTTATACGTTTTGTTTGTCTGTCTGTTTGTTTCTTGAGACATGGTCTCATATAGCTCAGAATGTTCTCAAACCTAACTATATAGCCAAGGTTGACCTGGAACTCCTGATCTCCCTCCCTCCTTCTCCTAAGTGCTGGGACAGCAGTCATGTGCCAACACACCCAGCTTCACACACTTAGTTTTATAAAACATCTGTGTATAGAGTGTATTCTCAACTTTTGTGGTGCAATCAGTTTTATATTTATGTTTCATATCCAGCAACTTACTACATGCACTCAATAATCCCAGTGTCCAGTCAGCAGCCTCTCTTCTGCCCACAGCAGCCTGGGTATTCCTTGAAGTTTTGTTCTCACAAGACTAGGTAGGACATCCTTATTCCTGGTGCCATTTCTTTTCATTGTGTATCACAATTTGTGTAAATTTTTCTCACTTTTCTCAGTAGCACGTAAGATGACAGAATGTCTTACAACCAATAGCATCAATGATTTGATGAAATACAATAGTATGTTGTTATTTTGTTGTGTGGTATGTGTGAGTGTGTGTGTGTGTGTGCATATGTGTGTGTATGTGCCTTACAACCGACAGCATCACAGATTTGATGAAATGCAGTAGTATATTGCTATTGTGTTGTGGTATGTGTGTGTGTGTGTGTGTATGTGTGTGTGTGCCTGTGTGTGTTTTAACATGTGTGGTAATGGGATAAATTCCAGAGCACTGAATATGTTAGAAGCATGTGCTCTGTCCCTGAGCTGCATCCCAGGCCTGTCTCTGTTGGGAAATAGACACTAAAATGTCATCTATCAATAGATTTGTCCAGTGGAATAGACTCAAACCTCAGTAGAGACGATTCCTTCAGAAACACAGGAAAGCCAAGGCTTACCCCTGCTCTGTGAGAGCAGCATTTGATATCAGAGCAAAGACAACGACTCAGGTAAAAACAGGAAACCCTCTGTGACCCACATCCCCTTCCAGCGACTCACATTTATGGCTGAAGGATTCAGGATCAGTTTACATCCAAACCAGATTAAACATGTTGTAGTCACGGCAAACGTGGAAACAAACAATATCTGAAAGTTGGGAATCTGGAAAAACAAAGCAGGAGGTATTTCCTTCTTTTTAAAAAAAAAAAAAAAAAAAAAAAAAAAAAAAAAAAGCTAAAGAAATAAAAACAACATCTGCTTTCCGCACTTCAGTACTGGGGGCGGGGTCTCCTGGGGGCGGGGTCTCCGAATCCGCAAAGGTGTTCTGAAGGCACCACTTACCGCGCTGACATTTCTCCTCCCAACAGCGAAGCTCACAATTGCTGAGGGGATGCACTGTAAAGAGACCAGAACGCAAGTGAGCCAAGAGTTCGCCTGAGTCTTGTGTCCTATATACCAGATGCTAACCCGGAAGCCACGCATTGCAGGCCAGGTGCAGCTCAGGGTTAGAGCGTTTGCCTACCAAGCTGAAGACTTTGAGTTTTATCTCAGCTCAGCATAAAACTAAGACAATCATGTGTTGAAATGTTCAAGCTTCTACAATAATCTGAATCACACAGGCAAACCATCATTGTCAATCTACCGGATACAAGGAGCTCCCTCAACCCTAAAAGTCCCTTGAGAGTCCCCCAAGAGTGCTAGAGCACCAAAACACCACACCACGCCAGGACCAAAGTGCTGTTTCTCACACAGGAGTCAGACCTGCTAAGTCACGAGAGTAGCTAACGGAAACCTATGAACCCCAGATCACAGGGCCTCAGACCCACAATGGGAGAGTCAGGGTGCTGGTGTGGCTGAGGATCATGCTTACAGAGCCTGCTGCACAGCGCAAATAATCCATCTCGGAGGGGAACACGTTCCCCAAGTAGAGCGAAAACCCAGAGGTCACAAGAAGGCAGCTCTGCAAAAGAGCAACATAGACTCAGGTTACAACGGGCTCTGTCTGATGGTAAGACACTTGGGGTGGGGGCAACACCTAGTCTTTGGCTACAAACTCATGTTTCCCATATTAACCAAGTCTCCCAGTTATTTATTTGCCTAAGGCTGGGTCCTGTGTCACTGCAGGTCCTTTTGGTAGGAATAGCACAACCCAAGGAATCGACCTCCCCTTTCCCACCTCTGCTGCCAGAGTAGAAGCTACCAAACTTCTACTGGTGTGGGGAGAGGGAAGTTTTATCAGGGGATTCAAGATCCCCTGGTCCGGGGTCAGAGCCTGTAAAACAAACTGATCCAAAATAGAATCTGGAAAGGGAGAGGTCCCTGTCCGAACATTCTCAGACTAGGACTGCACAAAACCCAGCTCCTTCCATAGAAAAATGCATGCAACATCTGGGTTCTCAGGTTCTGCGAACACTCAGGGCTCAATGATGCTTTAAGCATCCCAATTGCTTATCTAGCCACAAGACTGTGTACAAGTGTCCTGGGACCCCACATGGCACTGCTTCACCCTGGGCTAGCATGGATCTACTCTCTAGCTACACCCAACTTAGCCCTTTCTGTGGTCCCCCATAGTCCCCATAGTTCTATGTCTTCTGTAGTCTTTCCTGCTCCACGGTCCTCACCCCAGCTGTGGCCACAACTCTTGTTAGTCACTCCATAGAGCTGCACTGAAGCATGAGGTTGGCCTCCAGCCTTCACAGACCACGCATGTACAGGGGTATGGTGGCATGTAATCACAGGTAACCCGTGGTCTCAGGATAAGTACAGTTCAGGAGCATAGGCCCCCGTGGCAGATACTTAGAAAAGTAACTGATAGGACACAAACAAAATAAATACCACTGGTGGTAGTGGTGGCGTGTGTCTTCAACCCCAGCACTTGGGAGGCAGAGGCAGGTGGATCTCTGAGTTTGAGGCCAGCCTGGTCTACAGAGCAAGTTCTAGGATAGCCAAGGCCACACAGAGAAACTGTGTCTCCAAAAACTGAAAGAAAGAAAGAAAGAAAGAAAGAAAGAAAGAAAGAAAGAAAGAAAGAAAGAAAGAAAGAAGAAAGAGAAAAAAGAAAGGGACAGAGTGATTCCCAGTCTATCGTAAGGGCTTTGCGCTCTACAGGGCATGACCAGCACTGAAGGGACATGGTGCTTGCTGTCCCCTGAGCCAGCATTGAGTTACTCACCCCCATTAACACAGAGAATACCCATGTCTTGTAGCTGAAGCACGGGGGCAACCTCTTCGACAGCTGCAGGTCCTTGGGCTTTGAGTCAGGGGTGTAGCTGCCTGGGTCCTGCCGTCCTGCATCCTGCCGACCCCTCTCCAGAGTGGGCATCCGGTCATAGCCCAGTTCCTCCCTGAACTGCCCCTCCCGTGTCATGGCGCTGGAAACAGGCACGGTACCGAGAGTGACACACACCCAAGCTGAGCCTAGTGAACAGACTCAGACCACCATTCCCTCCTATGCAGTGACATCATCACGGACTCTGACAACTGAAAACCTCTCTAATTGCAGTAAGTGGTTATCAAGAAAGTGCTTCGGAAAATTTTCTCTTGAGACAAAGTATCACTGTGTGGCCCAGGCCATGGCCCAGGCCGGACTGCCTTAAACTCCTGCGTGGGTAAGCACTATCACGTCTGGTTTAAGCAAACACTTCCTTAGAGGAATATACTCATACTCTAGGGCTGTGAACTTACAGAGGAATAAACCCCTAAATAATACTCAACACTCAACATAAACAAAACCCACCCAAACTCATCTAGATTCAGCACACTCAGACTTCATCTGACTCTTCAGATATAGTACGTTTCAACTTCTACCAGCAACTTTATGAGTCCCAAACAGAGGGGCGCTCCGCCTGTTCAACACAAAATGGGAACATGAGATTACAAAAGACGCCCCTACTTTGCAATTTAATGTCTTAGTGCTTACCTCTGAGATCGTCCGGAGGTTGGGAGAGCTGGCCTCTGGGTGATGGACTTCCAGCAAGAAGTATTCATAAGTGGGACAAAAGCTCTTGGCCAAACGGCACTTCAGCCAGGGGCAGGCACACAGCTTCCTGAATTTTAATGAGGAGATTAAGGGAGTGGATCCTAGAAATGTCCTCCTTGATTGCATAACCACAGGCTTGGAGCTTTCCCAATATGAGAAGGAAAGGAAGAGCCCTTGGTCCCCCTCACTGCATACTAGCCAGGTGGATGTCTTGGAAAGAGAAGCATTACTGAGGATAGGAGAGTCCAGAGCTGGATGTGGATCCTGACCAGTCTTGGGCCCCAAACAGAAAACTACTCAAAGGTCTACATCTTTTTAAGTGTCATTCTTTGTCTCCCATTATTACTCGACGAAAATCTCCTTTGTCAGACTGCATAAACCTTTATGTTCTTGATTTGGGCAAAACTGGCCCCTGAACTGCTGGGAATTCCACCATGGGTTCCCATGGCAGCCCCAAGGATTGGCAGGAATGGTCCCACTGCAGCCTTTATTCCTGCTCAGTAGGCAGAGAAAAGGGACATGAATGTGCTTCATTTGCCTGGAGACGTTGGCACCCTGGCAATTACAGCAACAATTTCTTTGTGCACATTGCAAAAAAGGCTCAGCCCAGAGTCCTTGGAAAAAACAGCTCCTTTGAACAGCAGAGCCCCATGCAGCCTAGGCTCAGCCCCTGGTTTCTAATCAGGGATGGTTGGTTATCTTAACTTGTCAACCAAACAGGAAGGATTAGGAACAATGGGTTGGAGATGGCTGGAGAGCCAGGCTGGAGAGATGGCTCAGAGGTTAAGAGCACTGACTGCTCTGGCAGAGGGTCTTGGGTTCAGTACCCAGAACCCATATGGTGGCTTACAATTCCAGCACCTACATGGCAGCTCACAACTATCTATAACTCTAGTTCCAGGGGATCTAACACCTTCTTCTATGGCCTCTGTGGACATAAGGCACACACACAGTACACACGCATACAGGCAAAGCACCCATACACACAAAATAAAAATAAAATTAAAAAAAGAAACAATTAATCCAAACTGCCCCCTGAGACATCTAGAACTTTTTTTAAATGTGTTGAAACTCCCAAATTTCCTGAGCTCTAAAATGATCAGTAAAAATCATGGGAATGGATCCAACTGGATTGAATTTTCCTGTGTTTTCTTTCTCTCTCTTTTTGTTGTTTGATTTTTTTCTTTAGTTTGTTTTTTTTTTCTTGAGACATGGGTTTTTTTGTGTATTCCTAAATGTCTTGCAACTTGCTCTGTAGACAAGGCTGGCTTTGAACTCTGAGATCTGCTTGCCTCTGCCTCCCAAGTGCTGGGGATTAAAGGTGTACACCCACCACCTGGCTCTGTGTTTTTTTTTGTTTTTTGTTTTTTGTTTTTGTTTTTTTTTTTAGGGGAAATGTTTAGCATACATTATCACTTTTGTGACTTTCAAAAGTGTTTCCCATTAAGAAACACAAACAGACTGTTTTGAGTCAGAGAGGGAGGGCTCACTCTCTGAGCTCGCCTCACTCCCTACTTACAATGACTTTTATTTCATGTCTTGATTGCTGCTGCAGTACTGGTTCCTAGAACATGCATGCCCTGTTCTTCAGTAGAATCTTCAAACAACTGCTTTTTTTCTTCCTCTGCCCACTGAATATTTACAGGCCGTGGTTTTGTGTGGGCATGTTCCGCGGTGCCATGTAGCAATATGTTTGACTTTCTCTGTGTGAGATGTGTAGACTTCAGGGGGACAGCGGAATTAAAGGCACAGAGGGTAGGCCTCATAGGTGTCAAGGCCCTGGAGCATGCAGGAGCATGGCTGAAGGAAGGTGAGCTGAGGATTCTGGGAAGTAGAACACAGAGGCCATCGAAATACAGACGCCTGTAGACACAGAAGCCACCTGGCTTTCACCCTGAGGTGGAATTGGTCAAGGTGGCATTCTGTTGCTGGGTGGAGAACAGGCTGGGGTAATGGGGAGATGTGACCCAGAATGGTGAGAAGAGATCCAATTCCAGATTGATAGAGGAGCCAACCCATCCTACTTGCTGTCAGTATGGTGGGCTACTTAGGCAAAGAGGAAGGTCTTGGAGCAACATTTTCTTTTAGCTATGAAGTTACAATGTCTGTAGGGCATCTGCTTGGAAATATAGAAAAGGCTAATCCAGGTAGCAGCTCAGGCTGGTAGCAATCACACACAGTCCTGAAAGCCAGGACTACCACATGCTGTGATAGAAAGCCTGACTGGGGTACCTAGCCAGCATCTCTGAAGATGACGCCAACCCCATAAACAGTCGGGTCCTGTGTATTATTTTCCTGTGTATTCTGAGTAACACACTTGAGAAGGTTTTATGACAGCCTCTAAATGTTTAATTGAAGAGTGTCAATGATGTACAAACAGACAAACTTAATCTAGAACTAAATCAGATCCCCAACAAACACAACAGAATACATGTTGTTTATGACACACAGAACATCCGGTGAAGGAGATTCAGGAGATCAACAAAGTGGGGAACACCCTGGATAAGGTTTGTGTTCTATTTTGTTTTGAGACAGCCTCTCACTATTTAGCCCTGGCAGGCCTAGAACTAACTATGAAGACCAAACTGGCCTGGAAGTCACAGAAATCTGCCTGCCTCTTCCTCCCAAGTCCTTTTAAAGGTGTAGATCACCAGGCCCTGACAAGTTTTAAAAACAGAAGTCATCCAAATTGTACTAAGACTGACTAAATTACATCAGTAGCCAAAACTCTCTAAATAGCCGTATCCCGACAACATGCCTGTGGGGGTTGAGGTGGGGAAACAGCAAAATAAAACTCAAACCACAAGACAAAAAGGAAATTGCGATTCAAATTATAGGATGCACCTTAACCAAAATTTATAGTTTTAAATGCTTACTTAAAAACAGTGAGCAAACAAAACCAAACTTTAGGATGTAGTTCTGTTGACAGATTTAAGCATGGCAGGCTTTGGGCCTCTAACACAGCCTAATGCATTGTGATAGCACAGGTCTGTAACCTCTGAACCTGGGAGATGGAGGCAGGGCATCAGGAATGCAAGAACATCCTTGGCTACGTCGCGAGTTCATAGCCTAGGTATATAGCATCCATTCTCAAACAAACAAACAAACAGACAGACAGACAAGTAAAGCTGTTAATGTTAGGAACATTGGAATAGAGGGACCATCCTACGAAACTGCTCCTTAGGTCGCACTGGGTAGTGAAACTCTTTTTACTTAAGTGGATTGAGCAGAAACGTCTGCCCCAGCTTCATGCTGCATTCATCCGCACACTGCGCAGGCCAGGCCTCTCGTCACTGGCGCGAGGACCTCCGTGCTTCCTCACGTGCTAACCGCCAACCTCTCACGGCTAACGGTCGAGCCTCGTGGAATATACAAGGACCCCATTGGCTGAGTTCTATGACAGGCAGGCGCAGGCGCAGACGCGAGAACCCCCATTGGCTGACTTCTACAGGCGCATGCGTGCTGGCCCATGGGCGGGGCTGCGGCGTGCGGGGGCGGGCGAGAAGCTGGGGCGGAGGTGGAGGCCGCCGAGTGGATGCCATGCTGCGCCTCGCTGCCAAGCTGGTGTCCTTCTTCTGGAGGAGGGAGGATGTCCCTGAGGAGGAGGTCGGGCAACCAGGGCAGGAGCTGCCGGAAGGTAAGGGTGCAGGGAGCATTCCGCAGGAAGCCCTCGGCAGGCCTGGGAGGTGGGGCGAAGCTGTGACCCCTCGGGTCAGGCGCTCCCGCCTTCCTTCGGTGGTTCGAGAACAGGCCTTTGGAAGCTTAGGCTTGGCCCTCGCTTCTTTCCGCAAACCCAGCGGGCTGTATCTCTTAGTCATTTTCTCAGAGAGAAAAAAAGGTGCGTGATTTTGCACGGGGGCCTTGCTATTCTTGGGCCAATGCCATGGCTACCTCTTTGTCCCTTTCCTTCACTGTGCGTGATTTTGTGCGACACGCGCCAACCGGATATCGCTGCCCACCTCTGCCTGGTTTTGGTCCCCACTGAGCTCTCAGTGGGATGAATGAGGTCCGGAAACCATCATGCTACCACTTCCGAGTTGTCCTTTCCAAAAACAATGGAAGTCATCCTCCTTGGATTCTTTATCATCCCCAGACTTCCAATTCTGGCATTTCTGAAGTAGCAACAACAACAACAAAAAAAATAATTCTATGGTTGTGGGGGTCACCACAACAGGAGGAGCTATATTAAAGAAAGGGTCGCAGTGTTAGAACCATTGCCAAGAACAGTGGCTTTCCGGCATGAGCTTGGTTTCACTCCAGAGTTAACCAGGTTTCCTCTTCCCGGAGCTCAGGGCCATGCTTGCTGCCTTTCTTTCTAGTTTACCTTTTGCGTGAGAACTTGGGCTAGTGGCTCCCTGGATTTCGCCAGCCTCTAAAAGAGTGAAATTTCGGAGAGAAGCTAAAAATAACACTTAAAAAAAAAAGTTGTTGAGCAAAACATGGTAAAGAAAAGGCCTTTTGTATTTAGATGTGCTAATTTCTGTAACAAAATATAACCCGGAGAAGATAATGGCATATGGCCAAAGGGGCGGTTCTCAACCTGTAGGTCATGGCCCCCATAAGGGGGGGGGTGTCACATATCAGCTATTTACATTATGATTCGCAATGGTAGCAAAAATACAGATGTATAGTAGCAAGAAAAACAATTTTATGGTTGAGGTCACCACAACATTAGGAACTATTTTAAAGGAAGGTTGAGAACCACACTGTTAAAAAAAAAAAAAAATAGTGGCTTTCTGCAACAGCTTGAGTTCCAGTTTTATGGTGTTGTGTCATGTGTACTGGCTGATTTTGTGTGTCAACTTGACACAGGCTGGAGTTATCATAGAGAAAAGAGCTTCAGTTGAGTAAATACCTCCATGAGATCCAGCTGTAAGGCATTTTCTCAATTAGTGATCAAGAGGGGAGGAGGGCCCATTGTGGGTGGTACCATCCCTGGGCTGGTAGCCTTGAGTTCTATAAGAAAGTAAGCTGAGCAAGCTAGGGGAAGCAAGCCAGTAAGAAACATCCCTCCATGGCCTCTGCATCAGCTCCTGCTTCCTGACCTGTTTGAGTTCCAGTACTGACTTCCTTTGGTGTGAAAGTATAAGCTGAATAAACCCTTTTCTCTCCAATTTGTTTCTTGGTCATGATGTTTGTGCAGGAACAGAAACCCTGACTAAGACAGTAGCCTGATCAGGGTACTGGAAGGTTTGCCAGTGAAAGGTCACAGGAAAGGTATAGTGAGGACTCAAAGATGGTATCTGGAGCTCCAGTTCATGAAAGATCACCGAATGACCAAGTTTCTGTACTTTCTTGGCGTAGATACACTTTTCTATGCCCCAGTGTTGTGTTTGGAACCTTCTTAAGACTGTGGCTTTGATGGTGACAGGGGCAAATAGCACATGTCTAGGACTCCTCCGGTGTCTTGTTTAAGCCTGACAGTGTCTGGGGCCCCTTAGCCTGTGCCTGCCCCTCAGAAGTCTGCTCGTCCATCGCACAGTTATTTAACCGTCTTAACAGTGGTCATGTAGAGATAGCTACCACCCTCGGGGTACACATGGTAGAAGAGCCAGAGTCAAACCAGCCAGGCAGGCTTGGTAGTCTAAGCTCTCCCCATGTTCACTGCCTGAGCCCCTCAGAACCTAGGATTCTGTTTCAAAGTCATTCTTCTAAGCTTATCTCAATGGCAGCTTCTCTGGGTCAGTCTGTTAAGTTCCTGTCCCCAATGAATGCCCACACTTTGCCTTTCTCCTGGGGAGTTTAATTGTAGTGAGATTTGGGATCCCCCCTTTTAGATTTATCGTTTATGTGTGTGTGGGGAGGAATATACCACATGTGTGGGGTACCTGCAGAGGCCAGAAGAAAGTATGAGATCCTCAGCCACTATAGATGGTTATGACCCCCTCCCATGGTTGCTGGGAACTGAACTTGGGTTCTCTGGAGGAACAGCGAGCACTCTGCCCTTCGTTCTGGTCCTGGGATGATTATTTATTATTAATACAACCCCTGTGCTCACTTATTTCAGGTGACACCAGGTTGAAAACGGTGCAGGGCGTTGTGACAAGGTACTGCAGTGACTACGGCATGATTGACGACCTGATCTACTTTTCCAACGATGCTGTGACTAGTAAAGTGCTTCTGAACGTCGGGCAGGAGGTTATCGCTGTCGTCGAACAAAACAAAGTGTCAAATGGACTGAAAGCGATCAGAGTAAGTCTTAGTGTATAAGGAGTGGTCACTCCTCAACCTGAGTCACCACGTATGTTAGCTTCTTAGTCATGGACTAGCCAAGAAGAACGTAGTCAAGTCAGCCTGTGAGTGAGGAGGGGGCGCTTTATTTGTTAGAGTGATTTCTGTTTTGTTTTTTTTTAACAAAACAAAACAAATGATGATAATTGTAAATGATCAAGTCATAGACATTTGTAACTCAAAAAGTAAAGTCTTCCTGTACGTTTATGCTATGGCAAATACTCACGAATAGGTTTTATTCTCTAGTGTTTTAAAAATATTATGTACAATTACAAGATTGGCTGAGTGAGTTAACACACAAGGTCTCTGTGGTTTCTAGACCTACCTGGTCTACACACTGAGTTCCAGGCTAGCCAAGGCTTCATGGTGAAGAAAAACAAAAGTATAAAGCTGGACTCTGTTATCTGACTATCAAAGATGGCCAGTGGCATCTATTCAGTAATTTACTTCTTCATATAAAACTAGTTCTTTAGTACTATAAGTTCTTAGTGGTAGAAAATGATAGGTTAAATTAAATTGATCAAACTACTATTGAGTTAATAGTTACTGACGTTGCATTGGCCTCTTTGCATGGATGTTAGGATCTGTACTCTGAACCACATGGCCCCCTGCAGGGCTCTCAGCTCCTGAGTTACTGCTTCAGCTCTCACAATTGCCTTTGACGTTGTTACAGTGTTTCATTTTATATCACTACATGGTTAAGTTTTTTTTATTTTAATCTGTCTCTTTGATGGTTGATTCTTAAACATTCTTTTCTTAAAAAAAATAGAATCTTGTTATATAGCCTAAACTAAACTAGTGAGATTCACAGTCTTCTGCCTTAGCCACCCAAATGCCAGATTTAACCTATGCACCACCATGTCCACATTCTTTTAGAAGCTTAATTTCCTTTTTGTATTCATTATTGCTAGCACATAGA
Source organism: Mus pahari (assembly GCF_900095145.1). NCBI lineage: Eukaryota > Metazoa > Chordata > Mammalia > Rodentia > Muridae > Mus > Mus pahari. Next base: position 53,966,391 of record NC_034606.1, read on the forward strand.
AACAAAACAAATTGTTGTATGCCTAATACTTGACAAATTCAGTTATTAGGTTTATCCATTTGGGGGCTGTTTTAGAATGTAAAATTTAGGAACTTATACACACAGGATTAAGCAATTTGTGAATGAAGGCAGTTTTAGTAGTTTCTGGTTTGGATGCCTTTGGTTCGGTTTCTTACCTAAGTGCTTTGCTGAGGACTTTGAGCACAGTGTTGAGTGGAGGGAGGAGACTGGCACTCTGGCCTGCTTCTTGACCTGCAGAGGAGAGCTTTCCATCTTTCAGCTGTGGGTTGATGTTAGCCATGGATTTTTCATTTACAGTCTTCACTATGCTGGAGAACTTCTCTTTGTATTCCTACTTTGTTGTTTATATTGTGAAGGACTGTTGGAACATTGTGAGGGTTTGGGGGCGGGGGCAGGGGAGATAAAAGGTGGATGCCATCATGCCCGGCCTGGAAACTTTTAAGATAAAATTTTTGTGGCATCTGTTTATTGCATAGTGACAGTTTTCATGATGACATTAGAGATGTTTTTAGTACTTTTTTTAAAAAAAATGTATGTATGAGTGTTTTGCCTGCATGTGTGTCTGTGTGCTTCATGTGTGTGCATGAGAAGGCCAGAAGAAGACATCAGAGAGCTACAGATGGAACGAGAGCTGCAGGTGGCTGCTAGTTGCTTTGCAGATGTTGGGGATTAAATCCAGCTCCTTTGAAAGACCCGTCAGTGCTCTTAACTACTGAAGCCCAAAGATATTTTTATACAAGTATGACATATAAAGAAACCATCCTTTCTTTCTTCCCTATTCCAGAAGGTTTGAATTTTATTAAATAATTTTTATGTGTCAATGGAAATACATGACTATTTCATTCTATCAATGTGATGTTGACTGAATTTGAAATTTTTAACTACTTCTGCATTTGTTCGTGGTATATGCTCCTTATAATATGCTGTTACATTCAGTTTGCTAATGTTTTCATATTTATTCAGAAGAGATTGCTATACAGCTCTGTCTCCAAAAATATGTTAGTTCAATCCTGCCTCCCATAGTGGTGGAATTACCAGTGAGGTCAGGAGTGGGATTCATGCACTTTTAAAGGACAAGCCAGAGAGCCCCTTAAACATCCCTTCAGGAGCTGGAGAGATGGCTCAGTGGTTAAGAATGCTTGTTGTTCCTGTGTGTGACCCAGCATCCATATCATCTGGCTTACAGCCACTTTTTACTCCAGCAGTTAGATACTGTCTTCTAACTCACATGCACACACATGACTAAAAACCAAAAAGATTTTTTCTTTGAGACAGGGTATCACTGTGTAGACCTGGTTGACTTGGAACTCTCACGTAAATCAGACTGGCCTCTGATGGAGACCCACCAGCCTCTGTGTCCTCGGTGCTTTTTAACACTTTAAAAACTCAGCCCCTTCTGAAGGCACTCCTGTGAGTCAGAAAACAAATCCTCACCATCCCTGCCATACCTGGTCAGGGCTTCCCAGTTCGGGGTGGGGATGTTGCCCGTAGTCTGTCTTTAGCCTTGCTTATGGCAGTGTAAAGAGCCGTTCTTTCGTCTCACAGGTGGAAGCCGTCTCTGACAAATGGGAAGACGATAACAAACACTCCAGCAAAGGGCTGTCAGACTCCAGCCCCAGAATGCTGATTGGCTGTGTGACTTCCATGTTGGAAGGTGCTGGCTATATCAACCAGACCACATACTTCTCTCTGGAGTGTGTGTGTGAAGGTAAATTAAGTTTAGTTGCCTATGTGTGTCATGGAAAGAGTCATGTTTACAAGTGACTGCCAGGTGTTGGCCTCACACAAGGATTCTTGCATGTTGAGTGAACTTTGGATTGGAGATCACTGTTTCAATACTTGTTTTGTTTTTAATCTGTCAAATATATTGATTGATCATTAAGTTGTTAATATAAGAATGGTGTGTTCGTCTAAGACAGTGGTTCGTCTAAGACAGTGGTTCTCAACCTTCCTAATGCTGCAGTCCTTTAATACAGTTCCTCATGTTGTGGTGACCAAACCCCACAAATTCATTTCATTGCTACTTCTTAACTGTAATTTTGCTGCTGTTAGGAATTGTAAATACTTTTGCAGAGAGAGGTTTACCGGGGGGTGGGGGGGTGGTTTGAGAACCACAGGGTGAGAACCACTGGGAAATGTCCTTTCTTTCTTTGTTAAGACAGAATTTTACACTGTAGGCCAGGTTAGAACTTAGCAGTGACCTTCCTACTTTTGTCTCTTGAGTGCTTGATCTGACTACAGGTCTAAGCTACAGCATTGGCTTAAGAACAATTCTTTCTAAGATACTTCACGTGTGTTAAAGTAAGACTTGGATCACCTTGCGTTTTCCAGAGAATATATATCCAAATTTTCTTTCTAGCCAAACTAAAATTTTGCTTTTATGTTTAAAGAAAGAATTTGCTTATGTCATTTGCTGAGTTGAATTAGATCTGTGTGCTGTTTAACTGCTCTGGAGTGGAGACTGCTAGTCACTGGAGACAAGAACAGCAGAGTCAGTTTTTCCTCCAGGCAAAATGCTGTACACACTGCAAACTGTACTGTGGGAGTTGCTTTTGGACTGTATGGCACTAGGCTACATGTCAAAAGATAAATATCAGCTGCCCTGTAACCTGGGTGCCAGCCAACCAGGAAGCTTCCTGTGTTACTCTGACCCAGACCTCTGGTTGCTAAAATGAAGTTGACAGGTAACTATTGGGGGTTTTGAAACCTATTTTTTCAAAGGAATCTCAGTTCTGGTAGAAGGTTGCCTGTGATTATTTAGACTGCTCAGCCATGCCAGCTAGAAGCCATTCCCAGGGCAACCTTGATGGGAGATGTCCCCAGAGAGAAAAGGCAGAAGGTGTTTCATACTGCAGCTGTTGACTGTGTTGTGGAAACCTTTCTGGAATAGCACTCTGAACCAGTGGTAGTGTAAGACAGGACACACTATCAGTCCACTGAAAGCAGAATAATTCCTGAAAGACTTTGGCATCAGGTCCAGTTTATAGTTGCATTTTATACTCTAAAACCATAAGGTTAGGAGAGGGACAAGTGATCATGACTTTACGTACATGTATGCACAGTCAGCCAGTTGTTAGGGTAGTGACTGATGCTTCAGCAATGACTGATTTCTCCAGCTCCTCCTGTTTCGGGTAGCAAATGAACGAACGCTTAGAAATGGGTAGTGGAAATAGAACTTAAGCAAATCACCAAATCAGCATCTAATAATTGGTCCTTTCTACTTATTCTGCTTCACTAGAGGTACAAAAGGTTAACCTGAGGAGTAGGGCGTGCTTATAGATTTCCTAATAAGAAAATCTCAAGGGCTGCAAAGATTCTTCTATGTGCTCAGAGATGTGAAATATGCCCACTGACCATAGCAAAAGAACATCCTTGGGAGAAAATACAATATGAAAGATCCTTTCCTACAGCCCCTGGGTAAGATTCCAAAGCATGGGGTCCAAATAGTGAGTAGCAGATAGACCAAGGGGCTTTTCCTATATCCAGGACTCTAGCACCATGTGCAGTCCAGTGAGGGCCACCCTGGCTCAGCTGCCTCCTTGTTAATTAAAGTAGTCTCTTGAACTGTTCTTATCTCTGATATTCTGAGGTCCTTTGTTGCTTTTAAGGCCCGTACCCAAGGCTGGTCAGATTGCTCAGTGGGTATAGGTACTTATTATGCAACACTGTCAGCCTGAGTATGAGCCCTAGAACTGTTGTAAAGATGATAGGAGAAAGAACTGAGTCTACAGAGTTGGCCTCTGACCTCCACATATATGCCGCATCAGAGTCAGGAGGATCTCTTGAGTTCAAAACCAGCCTGATCTACATAGCAAGTTCTAGGATATCTAGGACTACATAAAAAACCCTGTCTCAAAAAACTAAAAAAAAAAAATGATAGTAATAGTAAATTTTTTAAAAGTTAAATCTTGTACCAACATCTGCCCTCTCTTCTCGTATCCCTCCTGCCTTCCAGCCCCTATCTCAGTGACAGAGTCCTTTGCCCTGCCAAGGCAGACAGTTGGTACAGCTCCTCCATGCCTGCCTGTTCTCTGCTCTCTCAGCCTGGTCATTTGACCCATTCAGTCCTGTTCCTGGTGATCAAAGAAAGTGTTAGCAGAGGGTGGTAAGGAGAGAGCTGGCAAGGTACTCTGCATGTGCCCACAACTTTTGGGGGTCACTCAGATGCAGCTAGGCGTGGCCACATGACTTTTTTTCTGTGCTGTTACATATCTGAGAAGAGGTGCTAACATTAAAATTAAGCTGCTTTTGGTCAGCATTTTGATAGTATAATAACCAATGTTGAAGATGGTGCTTTTCATAAACACGCAGTACAAAATAATAGAATTATATTAAGGATCATTTCAGAAACTGTTAGAAAATTGGCCCTAATTTCAAGATATAATTATAACATTTTTTGAGGCAGAATCTCACTATATAGTCCTGACTGACCTGGAACTCACTATATAGACCAGGCTGACTTTGAACTTAGATATGTGCCTTCCTCTGCCTCACAAATGATAAAAGGCATGTACCAGCACACCTGGCTTATTTGACATTTACTTATGAAGCTCAAGTCAGCAACGCACATAGCAGGTTTTAGGGTCATACATTCTGTGAGGTTAATAATACTTAATGTCAACCTGGCTGAATTGAAAATTATCCAAGAGGCACACTCTGCGTGTGGGCTGCACCATGGCACAGGCAGGGCCCAGAGTGAATGAAACAGGAAAAGCAGACAGCAACCTCGGCATGGGAACTTACTCTTCTTTGCTTCCTGAGAGTGGACATGGGGTGAACAGCCACCTCACATTCCAGCCAGCACCACAGAGGTGCTCTCAATGCCATCCTTCCCTCCCTCTTCAAACTGGGACCCAAAAAATCTTCCCTTGTAAGTTGGTTTTGTTAAGTATTTTGTCTCAGCAGTAAGATAAGATAAGCAGTAATGCAACTAATACAGGCAACACTGAGAAGCAAGGCTGTGCTGTGAGGAACCTGGCCGTAAGGTTCGTAGGAGTTTGGAAGTTGTGTGCAGAAGTATGGAAGAGTCTGGAGCTTGAAGCTAGAGACGCCCGAGAACTGTATGAGTTTAATGGGCTGTTCTGTTGGGAACATGGAAGACAGGAATGGAACACCAACTCTTGACTCACAGCACTTCAGAAAGCACTCAGGGCTGTACTGGAAGTTCACCTACAAGCAAATTTGACTGCTTCCTGCTTATATCCTCAAAGCTTGAGTAAGACTGAATTTAAATGCAGTGAACTAAGTTGTTTGGTGGAGGACATTTCAAGGTACAGTGCACATCAGCTGTGGCGTGGTCACTGTTTGCTGCTCTTTCTCAGATTATAGTGAGATAGAGCAGAAAAATAGAGTTAGTGTGAGTGTAGTTGAAGTTACAGATGCCGCAGTGCCAAGAAAGCAGCTGAATTCTTAAAACATGTCAGCATTAAGAGGAGCTCAGACTTGGCGCTGATGGCAAGAAGTGTGAAAGGAGAGAGTGGAACTGAGAAGGACACGGCAGAGGTGCTGTGCTCCACAGTGTTTGCCTGCAGTGTTTTCCCAGCCCTAGCCACCAAGGTCTATAGAAGCTATGGTAGAAGGGAACCAAACTACATCTTAAACTGGAAACAGAACTTAACAATGCTGTCTTATGGTGCTGGTTTTCTTAATGGGCTATTAGGGAAATTTGCACCAAAGTTCCAGGAAGCCACTAAGTGTAAGACAGGGTTAGATTTCCTGGAAGAAGGCCTTGAGAAATCATTGCATGAAATAGTGAAGACTAATTCCATAATGAAGAACTCAGTATGTCCAACAAGGAAAGCTTCACACATAGAAAAGAGCTGCCCCAAGCTGTAGACAGCAGAGCTAAAGGAGCAGCGATGTCAAGGCTGTTGGAGCCCAAAATGAGTCCATTGTAAGATCTCAGGTGCAAGGCATAGACTGCAGAGTTGGTGTTTGCCTTACTGGGTTTTGGTGTTGCTTGGCTGGATCAGTGTTGCTTTGCTGTGCCTCAATATCTCCCTTTTGAATTAGGGATGTGTACTGGGTCCATATGTAGCTTGATTTTTGTTTGTTGATATTACAGAGGCTCACACTTAAGAGGATGCCTGGATCCTGGTAGAGTCTCTGGTTAAGTTTTGAAGAGTGTTGACCTTAGGGACCTTTTTTGCATTATGAAATACTATGAGCTTTTGAGGGCCAGAGGTGGAATGTTAGGATTTTAGGTGTCAAGTTGACAATTAGTATACTTGGTTACTATTCACTGTCAATGTAACTGGATTTAGAATCACAAGAGATATCTCTGGGCATGAAAGTGTTTCCGGAGAGATTTAAGCAAGGAGGGAAGATCCATCTTAAATGTGGGTGGCATCAGCCTATGGCCTGGGCTACCCCCAGTCTTTGTCTAGTCTGATCCTGACTGTGGCTGTACAGTGACTGGCTACATCGTGCTCTTTCCGGCACTGTGAGGTCTGCTCTCTGCAGCACACACTCTGGGTCATCGTGGATTGTGCCCTGAGCAACACCAAAGCTCCTTCCCTAAGCAGCTTTTTTCAGGCACTTTGTTGTCATAACAAGAAAAGTACTACACTAACACAGTACACTTCAAAGACACACTGATGTGTGTGCTCATGTGCATCTGTGTATATGTGCACTTGTGCTTGAGCACAAGTCTTTGTGCACATACTCTCCAGCATGATGTGCATATATTTTGTTTTGAAGGCCATAGGTTAGATATCAGGTGTCTTCTTCAATTGCTGTTCACTTTTCACTTATTTATTCTGACATAATTCAGCCCAAGCCTACCATCTGCATTGCTTTTATGTGGACTCTGGAATTTTACCTCATGTGTATCCTTTCTCCTAAGTCCCAATTCTTTGGGTATTCATTCTGGTTTTGGTTTTTTGAGACTGGATCTCACTATGTAGCTCTGGCTTGGAACTCTCTGTGTAGGTTAGGCTGGCCTTGAATTCACAGATAGGCCTGCCTCTGCCTTCTGAGTGCTGGGATTTAAGGCGTGCACCATGACACCTGGTTAAAATTACTTTTAATATGGCAAAATAAAGAAAATAGATTCTGAGGGAAAGTCTGAGATGACAAGCCTGATTTAAGAATGAATGACCATACTGGGTTCTCTTCCCTTCTCTTCGAGCAGCGGCTCTCACCCTTGTGGGGTCCCATGTGAGACGTTCACATTAGGCTTCATAACCATGGCAGAATCACAGTTATGAAGGATCAATGAAATAATTGTATGATTGGGGGGTACCACAACATGAGGAACTGTATTAAAGGGTCCCAGTATTAGGAAGGTTGAGATTCAGTGTCTTAGCAGCTGGAGGGTGGTTGGTACCTAAAACAGAAATCAGGGAAGCTGGCCTGGAAATTACTTGAGCATGTCATAAGTTCAGAGTACACTGCACATTTGAGTGCTATTGAAATTTTCTCTTTGGCCATTTCAGGTTTCCACCCATGCAAGGGAGACTGGGTAGAGGCTGAGTATTGGATCAGGCCAGGGACATGGAGCAGTGAGGCAATCTCTGTGAAGCCTCTGAGGTACAAGCGTGTGGACAAGGTAATGCGCTGATGAATGCTTTCCTGTTTTCTGAAGGAAATAGAGTGAGACTGGAGCAGTCGCTCAGCGGTGAAGAGCGCTGGCTGTTCCTCCAGGGGACCTAGATTTGATCCCTGGCACCCGCGTGGTGGCTCACATCTGTCTAACTCCAGTTCCAGGGGATCCATTGCCCTCCCTCTTCTGGTATCCCAGGACCCTGCATGCATGTAGTACAAAGACATTCAGGCAAAGCCTCCCCACACAAAAAGTAAAGTCATTTAGAAAAGGAAGTAGAGAAAATGGCATGCTTCTCTAACTAAGGTCTGATGGCATGCCCCTGGATGTGTTACAGATGTTCTAGGACACAGCGTGTACATGATGAATTGAGGCCCTCGAGCTTGTCAGCTGATGATTTAGGGATGACGTGGGTTACAGCAGCATTAGGTTTTGCACTGGTTTAAGGTGGATGCATGAAGTAGATATAGCAGAGACACTGGGGAAAGGTGTCAGGCACCACCACCAACCTCTCACTCAGCCTGACCCCTCCAGGCTCTGTGCATCCATGTTGTACTGGACCTTACTGTTTCTAAGGCCAGCCTGGGTTATTCAGATTCAGAGAGGCAAATGTTGAGAAATGTGCCTCTTATCTGTATACACTTTGAAGCAATATCCAGCACTGCACTTGCAGGTTTGCATTTCCAGCCTGTGTGGGAGGAACGGGGTGATAGAGGACAGCATCTTCTTCAGCCTGGACTCCTTGAAGCTGCCGGAAGGGTACATACCGAGGAGACACGACATTGTCAATGCTGTGGTTGTGGAGAGCAGCCAGTCATGCTACATCTGGAGAGCACTGTGCATGACCCCTGTGAAGAGGTGGTATCCAAACAATTCTTTGGAAATAAAAGGGCCAGTTTTAAGCATGCTTTAAAGAGTTGTAGTCAAGTGCTGTCTACCTTTTCAGTCAGTCACGGGTTGTGTGTATGATGCTGGTTCTGTTAGATCATACCACCAGACTGACAGCTTGGTTCAGCACTTAAAGGTACTTGCTGTTAAGACTGACAGCCTGAGTTCAATCCCTAGGACTGACATATTAAGAGAGGACTACCGGAGGTTGTCCTCTGGCATCCATGTGATCCATAACATGTATAAACACACATGAGGGGGGTAGAGTGAGAGAGGGGGAGGGGCGGGGAGAGGTTTAAACTTAGGTGTGATACTGACATAAGGATGGAATCCTGATACGCCATTTTTAGCATGTGTGACTGACAGTAAAGCCAGAGTAGTAGACATTTCAGACCCTGCATCTACTGGCTAAGAAAAATCATCTTTGTGGTTGAGTGAAGGTAGAATTCCAAGAGTCTCTTTGTTTTTAGAAACAAACTAGCTAGAATCTCTAGTTCTGGATGTACTAAAACTCTGTGTAGACCAGGCTGGCCTCAGACTCATAGCCATCCACCTGCCTCTGCCTCCCATTAGGTGTGACACTGCACACCTGGCCCCAAGAGTCCCTTAATCCCATTGTAAAGGAAATGTAGTCATATAGCCTTAAATTGTACTTAAAAGAAAAAAAATCCCAAACACAAGTTTGGGAGATCTCTGAATGAGAAGCCCTGTGTGTCTCCTTCCCTCCTTCCAACAGCCATCCCTTGTAGTCTGGGAGGCAATAGAAAGCAGAGATCTCAGCAGTGAGGTCCCTATGGGAGTAGGTCAGATGCCACTGTTCGTCCTGTTAGCTTTTGGGGGGATTTGTGATGCTCTTCTGTGAGATGACTTGAGAAATTGTGGGACTTGCAGAATCCCTGACTGGGTCCTCCATCATGCTATCGGTCATTTGGTGCTACAGGGAGGCGGGAGGACGATGAGAAGAGATGGCAGTGCTGGAGGGAGTCTGCACCTCCGCCCTTTTGACACTGTTGTCTTCTGCAGAGGTGCCACTATTGGTGAGGCCCCTCAGGAGCCCTATGGAACCCTCTTACTGAAAAACAAAGGGGATATTGAAGTTACAAGAATGACCAATTTTGGAACATTGAAGGAAGGAGAAAGCAAATCAATCGTGATCTGGATAGAGTAAGTGTGCCCTGGAGTTTCTGGTAAAGGGATACAAGTTGCTTTTAAACTGTGACTTAAGATACTCTGTAGAAATAATTATATGTCTATCTTCCCTCTGAAAGTCTATAAAATATTTCATCCCTTGGCTGGTGAGCTGCCTCAGTTGGTAAAGGCTCTCACTGTGCAGGCCTGGAAACCTAATGTTAGCCCCCAAACCCACACTAAGGTGGAAGGAGAGTGCTGGCTCCCTTGAGCTATTCTCCAGCCTATACAAGCTCATCCTGAGGCATGTACCTACACACATACTGCAGGAGAATTACTGAAAGGTCAAGGCTGGTCTGTATAACAAAAGTATCTATCACTTTCTTCAGATTATACCCTCAAATGTCCTTCAAACTGTAGGTGCATGCAGGGACCCTTTGCAACACTGAATTGTGTGGGTTTGGTTGACTGTAATGTCAGCTCTGGAAGTCCTGACATAGTACATGATCTTTTTTCTTTTTTCCAGGAATAAAGGAAAGATTCCTCAGGAGCTTGTCAGTTGCAGACTGGCTAACTGGGACAAAGCACACCAGTTTAGATGTGAGACACAGGGCAGAGGCCAGTCCTGCTCAGGAGCAGTTGCTGTTTCGGTTCCTGAGGGTGAAAATGTTAATTCATTGAATCATCACAGAGAAGACAAAACTGATGAGATGCCAGAGAGCAGTCTGGTGAACAACACAGACATCTCTCCAGGTAACTGGTGCAGCAGCTTCCCCATGAGGTCCAGGAACTGAGCTGGCCTTTTGACTTGTAACTTAACAAGTTCACCTATGCCCTGGCAATACTTAATGTCTTAAGCCTTTTGAATTTGGGTCCTTCTGTTCCTGCATTGTCGGGGTTGGGATAGGGCCCGAAACAGCTTCACACAGAGTAGCACGTGCTTTAGGAGATAGGAGTACTCCTCAGCTAGGGAGATTTCCAGGGCCAGACACCTCTCCCCATCCTGGCTGGTCTCGTGGGTACATCCCATGCCCTGCTTCCCTGTCTGTTAATGCCTTCAAATGTTGATGTGTGTGTGAGCATTCATTCCCAACACTGTTACCTTCCCACAACCTGTTGGTATAAATGTCGTCTCCAGATGGCTGCGCTTGTAAAGAAGAAAGTAGAGAAAAAGGAAACACGCCAGAGAAACAGGAGCCAGGGCCTGGGGGGCTCCTTCCTCCAGGGGAGAAGACTTCCATTGTGGTCACATGCAGTGCCAAGTATGTGCTTGTTTCTCCATGGGTCATATGTGATGCTTACATGGTAAACCATTCATGCCTGTCTCTAATAGAACCAAATCACAAAGACAAGCATGGGCCCAGAACACGACTACCTAGGATGGGATCCACTCTCAACCTTCAGCAGACAACCTGACTCCATCTTTGCAAAGAAAATACTGTTTGTGACCCATTTAGATGTGAGCATTCTCTGCTGCTTCTGAGCCTTTCTGATGGTGGCCATCTTGAACTCATTTCCACTGTGTCTTGGTGTCCCCGAGATCTCAGTCCATCTATGTCCCTTCCTCATCCTCTGGGAATCTCTTAGTGAACAGAGAGGCCAAGGGGGCAAAAGGAGCCCAGCCCAGACTGGAAAGTCCTGCGTCCACTCTGCATGTCCTTGCGTCTCCTAACATTCTGGCTGCTCAAAAGCATGTGGCCATGAAGGTTGATATTTGGTCCAGGCTCCTTTCATATCACCAGCCATTTACATCCTTTTGAAGATGTAAATCTGACTGCCTTCATCAGGTTGTAGGTAACCTTTAACCAAGCACAAGTCCTTCAGTCACCTGTATAAAATGCAGGGCCTTAGCTGGGTTTCTAACCATAAAGCAACAGGAGTACCTAGGTCAAGAAGACTGTAGTTCTAAATAGAGGATACTGTGCACAACAGCACCTGTGTCAGAACCACCCTGGAAGTAAACAGTCAGGTGAAAACCACACCATTTCAGTCACAGGGGGAGTCAGGAATATGGGAAGTTTGGGAATGTTGAAAGTATTTTCCCTGTTAAATTTCAGAGTTACGGAAAGGACTGTTTTAAGCACCTGATTTTATCTTGATGTATTAGTTACCTTGCCTGTTGCAGTGATAAAGTACCCTGGGGGCGGTGGCGGGGGGTTAAGGCCTATCTCCCTGGTGATTGTAGATCCTACCACACTGACAATTGAGGTTACCCACCACACTTGAGAAATACTACATTTCTTGTTTTATAAAGTAAACTTTTCTGTGTAAAAAAATTACTAAAAAAATCAGCACGGCTGCTCCTTATAGCTTTGCAGCATCCTTAAATAACGAAAGTGGAATCAGATTGAATCTGTCTCACTGAAAACTGAGATGAGGGCTGGAGAGATGGCTCAGTGGGTAAGGGCACCCGGCTGCTCTTCTGAAGGTCCGGAGTTCAAATCCCAGCAACCACATGGTGGCTCATAACCATCTGTAACAAGATCTGACTCCCTCTTCTGGGGTGTCTGAAGATAGCTACAGTGTACTTACATATAATAAATAAATAAAACTGAGGAATTTTCTATTTTTCTTTCAAGAAACCCTGGCCGTTGCAAGGAGCTGCTTCTGCTCTGTTTCTCCAACTTTCTTATTGGGCGACATCTTGAAGTGAACGTGGTGAGCAGCGAGGAGGCCCTGATAGCTGTGCGTGAGCCATTTTCTTGGAAGAAGCCTAAAAGCTCCCAAACATTAGTGTCTGCAAAGACTACAGTTGTTGTGACCACACAGAAAAGGTATCTGGAGATGGGTGTGTGACTTTCTGTGTTTGCTTTATATGTTCTGGAGTGACAGACACGTGTCCCCTGCCCCGCCCCACCCCCTTGTCATTCCCTTCCTCCCCAGATGAGGAGGTGACAAGGGCAGGGCCTGTGTTTGAGCTTCTTTCCTTACTGTTTTTGGGGCAGGATGCATGTCCATGGAACTTAGGACAGATTCTGTGACTGTTCCCACCAGTGTCTATGCAAGCCAGGCCCCATGCACTCCTCAGCTCTGCTTTTCCTTGGCAGATATTGGGGCCACTTGAAAGCAGAATGGATTGACTCTTGGCTCTTCCTGTCCACTGGATAGGACTGGCTCTGCTGCCCTCTGCTGTAGCATCAGCAGTGGGTCTGTGCCTTGCTGGCTGGTTTGTATTGAGCCCCAGGATTACTTGACTTAAGCACAGGTTTGTGGGTGACCCATTTCTGTCTGTCTGGGTTAGGTCCCGGGTCCATCTGCTCTTGTCTGCAATTAACAAAACATAAAACTTCTGAGGAACACATTTTGTTATAAGTTTGGTCCAAAGCCCAGTGACCTGTGTGAGGGTTAAATGGCTTTGTTCTGGGTGCTGGACACATTGTCATGCTTCTGTCACTCCTAAGGGTTTGAGTTCAGGTGCCACCCACAGTCCAGCAGGCAAGAATATTATTTCTCTAATACTGGAAAATTCTGGATTTCAGATCATGTTAACCCAGTACATTCTAAGACAGAGGATAATGGACTTGTGCATTGTAGACTGAAAGGAGAGTGTATTAGCAGACAGTATTATGGGATTGCTAAACTTGACCTTGGCCATTGTTTGGAAGGCAGCTGTGGACACCTTGCTTCTTTAGACCATTGTTTGAATTACAGCACTGTGACCAAGAAGCTGTGTGGCTTTGAGAAATTTTCTTGACCTCTCTGTGCCTTAACTTCATTTGTAAGTGATGTCTCTACCTCATGTAGTTTGAGGAGTAAATGGTTAGAGCACATAAAATGCACAGTTTCCTGGCACAGAGCAGTCAGTGCTGATGGTTCCTGCTCACTTCTGGGTACATGGCTAGAGAAGAAGCCCAGATTGGGAGCAAGATAGCACCCTGTCTGCAGGCACGGAGAGTCCACGAGATGGGTGGTGATTGTAACAGCAAGTACTCTGGTTTCCACCGTCCAGCCAGAGTTTCTCAAGAGGAAGCTAAGATACCCACCAACAAACACAAATGCTCTGCTAGCTATTTCCCTGGGAGGATTAGCACATCCGTGTACGAGACTTCCTCCAGGTGAGTGGTTCTCGGCCTTCCTGATGCAGCAAGCCTAATCCAGTTCCTCGTAGTGTGGTGGCCCCAGCCATAAAATTATTTCATTGACTTCACAGTTATAAGTTTGCTACTGTTACGAGTCATAATGTAAATATCTGATGTTCAGGACATCTGACATGTGACCTCAGAGGGGTCGTGATCCCTCGGTTGAAGACTGCTGCTCTAGACTAAGACTGCTGGTTTTCCTGGCAGTCTTTGCAGTGGTGGACACACCCTCCCTGCTGTCTGATGCCTACGTGTGCTGCCAGGACTTCCTGCTCACTCAGTCACAGTGCTCTCTCGTGCTCCTGTTGTAGACATCAGGGTGGCGTCATGCACTACATCAGACTTCTGTACATTTTGTTGGTGGTGGTTTTTTGAGACAGGGTTTCTCTGTTTATCCTTAGCTGTTCTGGAACTCACTCTGTAGACCAGGCTGGCCTCAAACTCAGAGATCTGCCTGCCTCTGCCTCCCTGAGTGCTGGGATTAAAGGCATGCACCACCACACCTGGATCTCTTTAATTTTTAAGTAAGTGTATAAAACAGTGGGTGTTTGTGATATTTCTAAACACAGATATAACTGTACCTTGGTGATGTCTGCCTGCTCACATCTGTCCTTACCCCTCCCTCCAGTAGTCTCTGTATTTGTATTTCCTTTTTCCTTCTCCCTCTCCTTCACACACAGTCTTTTTTCTGCCTTCTCATGGGGTGTGAGTTTAAAAGTCTTTATTCTACATATAAGAGAAAAATTTCCTTTCTTAGCCTGCCTGCCTTCCTTCCTTCCATCCTTTGTTTATGCCAGGCAGTGGTGGCTCACGTCTTTAATCCCACCACTCAGGAGGCAGAGGCAGGCAGATCTCTGAGTTCGATGCCAGCCTGGTCTACAGAGTGGCATCCGGGACAGCCAGGGCTACACAGAGAAACCCTGTCTCAGAAAAAAAAATTATTTATTTATTATATGTAAGTACACTATAGCTGTTTTCAGACACACCAAAAGAGGGCATCCGATCTCATTACAGATGGTTGGTGATTGCTGGGAATTGAACTCAGGACCTTTAGGAAGAGCAGTCAGTGCTCTTAACCACTGAGCCATCTCTCCCTTCCTGTGGGAAGGCGGCAGCCAAGATGGTGCCCTGGCTCACTGCGAAGCCCTGTGATTCCCTGCTTATTTACCAAAAAACCTGATTATGCACACCTGAATGATCACGCGCTGTGCACCTGAGTGATCATGCACTGCCTGCTTGGTGCACAGCGTCATACAGCATGATATTGAGTCACTGGCTCATGTACAGAGCATGCTGAATGCTGATTGGATGATGAGTGATGAGAGACGAGTGCAGAGGGTGGAGGGGGATAAATTGGGCAGTCCCCCATAATAAACGGAATGGAGCTGTTGTAGAGAAAAGAAGCTGCAGTGGGAAGCTGCGGAAGCAGAAGCTGCTCAAACCCCATCCGTGCCTCTACCTGTCGTCTTTTCCGCACCTCTGCTGGCCGGAGGCTGAGGTTAGCAACATCTGGTGGCCCGTACCAGGAACTCTGAAAAGAGCAGCTGAATTAAGAAGCAAGAGTTACGGGTGAGTTCAGTGGTAAAGAGTAGTAATCTAGCGCTAGGGGTATAGGGACAAGTTAAGCTCCCGGGGTTACGGGACAGAGTCAGAGTTCCTGGTATAGGGACGAAGTTAAAAGTGAAGAGAGCAGGAGGAGATTGCTTCAAATATGAAAGTAAGAGCGGTGTTGGTGCAGCTGTTAGTAATTAAATCTTGCCTGGAAGACAAAAGTGGAAAGTATGCTGCTGAGTTAGAAAAGTTTTCCTGTGGCCAGCCTGGGCATTTTAAAAGAGTTTGTCCCAATTGCCCGTGGCCAACCACTGCAGCTCCTGTGAGATGTCCAAAATTATGTCCACAGTGTCATAAAGGCTCATGCAGCAGAAGTAGAAAAAGGCAAACGAGAAGTCAGCAAAAAAGAAAAGAGGCTAAAGAACAAGAGAGTGAGGATGGAAGTTCAGATGAATCACCTGACAGTGGAGATGAAGTGACTAGCATGATATCTAAGTTGAGTTTCTGGTGAGGAAGGCCACCTGAACCCTTGGCACCTCCCTTGCCCTCACCTCCTCCCTATAATGGGGAAAGAAGAAGTAAAGGAAAGCGCAGCCACCATGCTTCGGTATGGCAAAATCTGCCTCGCAAAGTTTGTGCCTTCCCAGTGTGTCAAGATAGTAGGGTGGTTTGGGCCAATAATCATTATAGTCTTAGGTTGTACAGACATAGCCCCTATGGCTATGGTCAGAGGAGGAGTGATCAGTAATTGTTCGGCAGCTTGGAATACTTCAGAGCAGTTTGAGACATCGGTTAAAGTGATTTGTAGTAAAACGACTAATCATAGTTCTTTTGAATTAGAATGCTCCAATAGCACATGCCTTTTGTCTCAATGCTGGAATGATACTAGATTCCCCCTGGCGGTGGTGACCCTAATACCCACAGCCATACCCTGGCCTCTAAAGGTGCAGGAGGGTGAGTTGTCAGTGCTCCTAAGGAATAGGAGAGATTTTAGAATTACAGCCACCATCATTATAGCAGTGGTCACTTCAGCAGCGAAGGCTGCTGCTGCAGTGGCACTGTCCACCTCTGTGGGCACTGCTTCCACCTTGAATGAGCTTACATACAATACTGCTAATGTACTTGTTCAACAAGAAGGAATAAACTCTCAGCTGAAAACTGGAATCTTATTAGTAAATCAGAGAGTGGATTTGATCCAAGAGCAGATAGAAATTCTGGATCAATTAGTCTTTGTGTCATGTGTAACNCATATGTCAGGAATTTGTGTAACCTCTGTGCAGTATTAGAATTTTTCTCGTGCAGCTAATTTGTCCCGCCTATTTGGATCCATGCTATTAGGAAATTGGCGTCGTCATTTTGATAGAATGATGAAAGAATTACAGGCATCCATTGTTGCAGTGAATAACATCCGTGTGGAGATTGCCACCGCTCAGCAGTGGTTGAAGATGATCCAGGGGACCTTCAGCTTCCTCAAGGATTGGGGAGAGATGGCCTTCTGGGGATTTTTGCTGTGTGCTGTATGTGTTGGTATGCTGTGGTGGACGATACGCATGCGCAGACGGATGCAGGCTGATAAATGGTTGATTCAAGCTGTGGTGGCTATAGAGTCAGGTAATTCGCCCCATGTTTGTCTCCTAATAGTGGCTGAGGGCCATAAGCTGTGAAGTCACCAATGACGGGAATATTGAGGTGCCGTGAGCCAGATGCACACCCCTTTTTTGGCTGCAAGGTGATTCAATGATGGGATTATTGCGGGATGCCCCCCACATAGCCTAAGACAGAGCCCTTGCCCACCTAGGACCTGAAAAAGGCCTAGTTACTGGGTGCTGGATGCAGATGCAAGCCTTATGGCCTAAAACAGGTGCTTCACTGACCCTCTTTTTACAGCCATCCCCCAACATTTTAATTAAACAGAAAAGGGGAGATGTGGGAAGCAGCAGCCAAGACAGTGCCCTGGCTCACTGCCAAGCCCCATGATTCCCTGCTTGTTTACCAAAAACCTGATTATGCACACCTGAATGATCACAAACTGCGTACCTGAGTGATCAATAGCGTCATACAGCATGATATTGAGTCACTGGCCTATCAACGCGCACCCTGTCTGCGTGCATGGCTTGTGTACAGAGTGTGCTGAATGCTGCTTGGATGATGAAGAGTGATAAGAGACAAGTGCAGAGGGTGGAGGGGGATAAATTGGGCGATCCCCCATAATAATTGGAATGGAGCTGCTGTAGAGAGAATAAAGGAAGCTGCAGCAGGAAGCTATGGAAGCTGCTCAAACCCTGCCTTGGTTGTACGTGTTGTCTTTGCCCCACCTCTGTGGGACGGAGTGTGGGGTGCCTGACACCTTCCTTCCTTCTCCCCCCCCCTTCTTCCTTCTTAAGATGATGATCTCCAGTTTCAGCACATAACACAATTGTGTTCCTCTTTGTGGCTGACTAAAATTCTTATATGAATATACATGACATTACACATCAGCTGTTGCTGGATATCTGGACTTATTCCATTATTATAGCTGTCAAGGACAGTGAATCAGCATGGATGTGCAGGTGTCTCTGTGGTGTGCTGATGTGGGGTCCTGTAGACAGCACCCTGGGGACAGCTCCTATGGTAGTTGTGGTTTTAGTTTTGTGAGTAACGTCTGTACTCACCTTATTGGCGACACCACCTCACATCCCACAGTGGTGTGGCTTCCACATCCTCACTGGCATTCAGTATCCTCTGTTGTCACCAAGACAGAAGGAATCGCTGAGCAATATAATTTGTATTTTTATGTTCACTTAACCATTTGTATTTCTTTTGAGAACTGTCTGTTCAATTCATTTGCCTAAATATTGACTGGATGTTTTGGGATGTTTTTGGTTTTGTTGTTGTTGTTATTTTTATGACTGATGTTTGAGTTCATATAGATTCTAAGTTTGTTGTTTTTGAGACAGGGTTTCTCTGTGTAGCCCTGGCTGTCCTGGAACTCGTTCTGTAGACCAGGCTGGCCTAGAACTCAGAAGTCTGCCTGTCTCTGCTAAGTGCTGGTATTAAAGGCATTTGCCATCACCATCCAGCTAATTGTAGATTTTAGTTCCCTGTCAGCTGGTAAAGCTTTGCAGGCTGTTCCTTCACTCCAGTTATTTCTTCTACTGTAAGAAAAGCTTTCTAATTCTGTGCAGCTCTGCTTGTTGAGCTCTGCCCCATTGACTGAGTTGTAGCCACAGACCTTGTCGGTGCCTCTATCATGAAATGCAGATTCAGAGTGTGGGACTTAATTTAAGATCTTTGGTCCATTTTGAAATGATTTTTGTAGAGAATAGGAGGTAGGGATCTATTTAACGCTTATACATAGAGCTACTTGTGTGATTTGTTTTGGGGGCTGTCATTTCTCTGCTGCTGTTTTTACACCATTGTTGAAAATCAAATGATTGTAGCTGTATGAGTTATTTCTGGATTCTCCTTTTTATTCCATTGTTCTATGTGAGTAGAAGTCTGTTGTTTGTTTTTGATATTGAGACATGGTCTTACATGTGTAGTTCTGGCTAGCCAGGACCTCAGAGAGCTTCCTGTATGTAGGTGTGTTGATTGTCTTAGTCCCTGTCTCTCATTACTTTTTGCAGTTCTTCATTCACATCTACATGCCCCTGCCTTCCATGAGAACCCTCCAGCTGCAGAGGTGAAGACAGCCCTGAGCTTGAGTTAAGCAGCAGCACCCTTCAGTACTGTTGGATTAGTCCTGAGCTTGAGTTAGGCAGCAGCACCCTTCAGTACTGTTGGATTAGTCCTGCAGTTGACTTCAAAGTTGCTACCCAGAGACACACAGTCAGACTACCTGCTGAGTCCTGAGGGAAATGAACCCACTATACAGGAAGTGGCCATGAAGTCGAGAGGTTGGGCGTATGCCTCTGCTCCCTCAATGCCGAATGAACGGTGTCAGCTTGCAGGACCCTGTCCTGTCCTCATTCTCTCTCTCCACTTCTCCCCATTTTTTCTGCCATTTCTGGAGCTCTGTCCTTCGCCTTACTGGATGAAAAACTGCTGTGAATTTGAGTGCAGCTAGCTAGATGAAAGTAGAAGCTTGGGATAAACCTAGATTTCGCCAGAGAAACAGCCAAGAACCAGCAGGTTCCACCCAGGGTAGCTTTTACCAGGTGTGCTCTTGTCGGTGATGTGTCAGTATCTTTTCTAGTACCTCGCCTTCACTAAAAGCGCAGTAATAAAAGGTTATCGCCTTAGGAAGTTAAAACTGACTTATGGTCTAAGCAGGTTCCTGGGATTTCCCTATCTTGTTCCCCTATAGCTTGCATAGCCTCGCCTAGCTCTGTTGCAGAAATGAGAATACCAAGCCACAGCTTGTATGGAGACAGGATTCTGAACCCAGAGTGACCTAGTCTGATTCTCATGTCAGGTGTTTCCCTGAACAAGTGAACTCTAGCCTTTCAGAGTGTCTGAGGAGAAATGTCATATGAGCACCACAGAAACTGAAGTATTCTGGAATCTGAAAACGTCTAAATGTTGACATGACCTTAAGCTTCAGATTTTGTTTCATTTCAGAAAATCTATAACTGATAAAATCTATATAAGTATTGCAAAATGAAGAACAATAGGCTAGAAGTATAGCTCAGTTTTATCTCAAATCTGGGGGAAAAAACTAGAAAATCTGAAACATTTCTGGACCTATACATTAAAGATAAGACATCTAGATTAAGAATTACTTGGAGTTCAGTCAGTACTTGCTATGTAATCATGAGAAACTGAATTCAATCTCCAGAACCCATGTTAAAAAGCATGTCACAGTGATGTGCCATGTTGTAATCCCACCACTGGGGAGGTGGAGACAGATCCCTAGGCTAGAGAGACTGTTTGAAGAAAAACAAGGTTGATAGACCTGAGGAATAACACCCAAAGGTGTCCTCTGGCCTCTACGAGTATGTATGTGCAGCACACATGTGTGCACACACAAAGATACACACTTTGACCTAACTTTTTTATCTTTTAAGGAACTCGAGGCGACAACTTCCAAGTTTTCTTCCACAGTATCCAATACCAGACAGACTTAAGAAGTGTGTGGAGCAGAAAATTGACATCCTGACTTTCCAGCCGCTCCTTGCAGAGGTAGGAGAACATCTGAGGGGTGTGGGTGCTGCTCACCACTATGGTGCCACGCACAGCCCGGGTGAGTTCTTAGACGCAGATCTCCTGCAGGATTCTACCCCAGATTTACAGATTACCCTTCCAGATCATAGTCCATCACTGGAGGAAGTCAGGACAGGAACTCACGCAGGGTAGGGACCTGGAGGCACAAGCTGATGCAGAGGCCACGGAGGAGTGCTGCTTACTGGCTTGCTTCCCATGGCTTCCTCAGCCTGCTTTCCTCTAGAACACACCCTGAGCTTGGCCCTCCCCCATTGAGCACTAATTGAGGAAATACTTACATCTGGATCTCATGGAGGCATTTTCTTCTCTGATGACTCTTAACTTGTGTCAAGTTGGCACACAAAACCAGCCAGTATATCTGGGAAGGTGGCGCAGGAGTGAGGTATTTGCTATGCAACCATGAGGGCCTGAGTTCATTTCCTATCACTCAATTTTAAACACAGATGGGATGTGTCTAACCTGGCTGAAAATGGAGATGGGGATTCCAGGGCTCCCTAGCCAGTCAGTGTAGCCAAAATGGTGAGCTCTGGGTTCAGTGAGGGCCTGCCTCAAAAGGTAAGATGAAGGCCTGGAGAGGCCGCTGCAGCTAACAGCACCAGCCCCTAGTGCAGAGGACCTGCATTGGGCTCCCAGCACCCACATGGTGACTCACAACCTTCTGTGACACCAGGTATAGTGTCTCTAGTGCTCTCTTCTGCCCCTACCTCATAGCACTGCATGAATGTACTGTACTTGCTACACAAGCAAGCAAACATTTGTACACATCAAAACAATAAAATCTTAAAAACAGAAGGTAGACGGTAGAAGAATGAGGACGAAGACATTCTGACACCACTCTCTGGACTCTACATGTACCCAGCAGTCAAGTGTTCCTACATGTACACATGTGCATACATACACGCACACGCATGCGTGTGTGCGCGCGCACACACACACACACACACACACACACACACACGGGCCTGGACTATGGCAGTGAACAGAGAGGTTTGGTCAATGAAGAGCCAGAACCCTATGGTCCTCCACAAGCCTGAGGATGAGGTGTGCTGGTCAGGTGCATAGCCTCGGGTCCTGATCATCTTGTCTGGGATGAGCCATTTAAACGTCTGGACTCCATGGCTGCTTGTCCCCTAGCCACAGACCTGGGATGTGCTGTTCTGCCTTCACAGACTGGATGGTTCTTTTTCAGCTCTTGAACATGTCAAACTACAAGGAGAAGTTCTCTACCCTGCTGTGGCTAGAGGAGATCCATGCAGAAATCGAGCTAAAGGAGTACAACATGAGCAGAGTTGTCCTCAAGAGGAAGGGGGATCTGCTGGTTCTAGAGGTCCCAGGGCTCTCTGAGAGCCGGCCTTCCCTCTATGCAGGTATGCTCTCACTGTGGATTATAAAATCACAGTGAAGAACTGGCTGTATACTTGGATTATCCCATTTCTGTCCTTTGAAGCAACATTTACTTAAATGGGAATGATCCAGAGTATATACTATCCATGTTTCTCTGTTATATATTATCTTTAAGCAGCAAATACCAGAAATGTTATATTTTATTATACTTCATTAAGACTTGTTTCATAGTAAAATGGGAAATGGTTTTATGTTTGACACATGGTAATTTTTTTCACCTAGGTGACAAACTGATTTTAAAATCTCAAGAATACAATGGACATGTCATTGAATATATCGGCTATGTCATGGAGGTGAGAGAGTAATCCTCAAAGAGTGAAGTCAGACTGACCCATCTACCTCTGAGGAGGGACTCCAGTGGCTTTGTCTGCATTGTGGGACATTTAAAGACAGGGCAAATCTTTGAGTAATCTTTGCTGTGTAAAAGGAACTTCCTGTCTAAGAAAGTTTATAATTCTCATCTATATACAACTACTCGTAAGCCATGTTTGTATTTAATCAGCTTTGGGCACTGTGTACATGATGAGGAAGAGCTAGCAAGTGGGAGCCTCAGGAGGAGGGGCGGGCACTCTGAGTGAGTGTGGTGCTGAGGCTCTTCAGTGGACGCTGCGTGTTCCATAAACCAGATGCTCAGTCACTACACGCTCTACCTCAGCGTGGCTTCCCTTGGCTCTACCATCAGTTTTCTGTCTAGAACATGGTGTAGGGTACTCAGGATGGTGCAGAAGGCTGGATGCAGTAGGCCTGGATGGTTTAGTTGGTGAGAAGCCACATCTGAAACAAGTAGTTCTCACGCTGAGGTCAACTCTGACACCTTCCAACCAGCAGGGATGGGCCAGTGTAGTCTCTTGGCCCTGGAAAATTGTGCCCTACTAGGAGAGCCAATTTGTAGAGTTTGGGGAGAGAAGACTCATTTGAGCCCTAGCTGAGAGCTACCCACTAAACAGCTGCTTCCCCTCCCAGGATCTTCCTGCCAAGCATGCACTAGATGTCTTAATTGGGTTTCTGTTGTGATAAAATACCATGTCCAAAAGCACCGTAAGGAAGAAATGGTTTAATTGACTTAGAATTACAGTTTATCATCAGAGGAAACCAAAGTGTGAACCTTCAAGGCAGGGACCTGGAGGCAGGAAATGAGGCAGAAGCCATGGAGGAGCGCAGCTTATTGACCCGTGTCTCATGGCTTGCTCAGCCTGATCTCTTACTCCAAGCAGACGACCTGTTCTGGGTCGGCACCCTCTGCAATGGGCTTGGCCTTCCCAGATCAGTCGCTGACTTGACAGGTGTTTTCTCAGTTGAGGTTTCCTCTTCCAAATGACATCTTGTGACAGATGGACATAAAAGTAACTAGGGTTCTAGGGAGCAGAGCCCTTGCAGCCTTCCCAGTACCCCCTTGCCTTTACTCCGGAATGAGCTGTGCTTCTTTAAAGCTGTGTAAGTCTGAAGTTGCCTTGTGCCTGCTTAGGGGTGTCTTTCCATTTCTCATTTGCAGCTTTCTCAGAGAAAAGGTCCAGTCAGTCTATAGTGTCGTAGGCTGGCGAGGGCCACGGCCATCAGTCTAAGCAGCTTGGCTTCCGTGTGCTTAGTCACCTGAGGTTGTGGACTCCCTTTCAGTTTTTGTAATCTCTGGCTAACTCAGCAGCCTCTGCTGGGCAGCCTTCCTAGAGAAGGGCTGTGGCAGCATCTTCTGAGGATACCAGCACTCTGACCAGGGCCATGGGTAACCTCAGCTTTGGCTGCTACCTGCCTGAGGAGGATTGGGTTGGCTGCCCTGCTTCTCCTCCCACTGTCCTCAGAGGTTACCTTCTTGCTATGCAGGAGAAAGTATGAACTGCTAGTTTATGCAGGATCTACTTTATTTATTCCCAGTACTGCTCAAAAGGGAAGGCCTGGTGTGGCACGTGGATGACAAGTGTGTGGCAGGTTGTCAATGTATGTGTCACAGGAATGTTGCTGATGTGAATGGAGACATCTTCCTGTTTATATAGCCTAAGGATATGTAAAATACCAAACTTTGAAACAGTATTTTCATGTTGTATTGTCAAATACAGATGCAAGATTGTCCCAGGAAGGCCAGTCTACTGTGTAGAAGTTGAATCCCTCACTTATTTTTTTTTTTAGATTCATGAAGAAGATGTAACTCTTAAACTTAATCCAGGATTTGAACAAATGTATAATTTTGAACCTATGGATGTGGAGTTTACATACAATCGGTAAGGTTTTAGTGAGTTTCTCCCAGACAGTCTGTTCTGAGTAACTCAGTTGAAGTCTCCATGAGCAGGCAAGAGGTGGCATATTAGCCATGCTGTAATCTGTAGATGATCCATGTGTTAGGTCCCAATCCTCCAGAAAATGCACTGCCACTGCCTGTCTCCCAAAATGACAGTCTGACCAGCTCAGGCTAGATGCTGACAGGGAGAATGGAAGAATGGTGCAGCCTTCCTCGGGAACCAGCAAGAGCCACTCCCTTACCTCCCCTGGCAAATGGGACATCTGGCTCTTTATTGGCATATACCTGTGGTGCATATCAAAGCCACTGTGCTCTTCTTACCTGCAAGTCCCCACACTAGCCTCTGGGTTCTTCTGCGAGATCCCTGGCAGTCACCAGTGTGCTACTCTCTCTGTCCCTGAGAAAGAGCCATGTAGCAGTCTCGTTCATGATGAACCTCTTCCTACCCATGGAGAAGTCCAGCTTAGTGGGTTCAGTGCATCCTCACCACTGGTGCCAAAACCTGGGAGAACCGTGGGCCCCTTTCCAAAGGTCCAGTCCCTGCTAACTGAATCACTGTTTATGAGGACTTGTGAGTGTCGGCATTTATCTTGGGAAGGGTAAGGGAAATTGGTACTGTTAGGATATTGTCATCTAGTCCTTGAAAGCATGTAGCTCTCCATTTGTTTACATCTTTCTGGAGTTTCTTTTATCAATATGTACTTCTCAGTTATAGCTTTTGCATATTTGTGGCAGATTTGTTCCTTGTTTTGTTTTTGGTTTTGTTTTTTGAGACATGGTTTCTCTGTGTAGCTCTTGCTATCCTGGAACTCACTCTAGACCAGCCTGGCTTGAATTTGGAGATTGTACCCTGTCTCCTGAGTACTGAGATTAAAGCTATGTACCAGCATGCCTGGCTGGATATTTTTATTTCTTGAGTCAGGTTCTCACTATGTAGCCTTCTCTGGCCTGGAACTCAACGATGTAGTCCGGGCAGCCCTCAAACTCCCAGAGCTTCTCCTGTGTCTTCCTCCTGGGTGTTAGGGTTATAGCTGTGCACCACTACTCCTGGCCCTGTTTTTTGTTTGTTGGTGGTGGTTTTTTTTTTAGTTTAATACCATTGTAAACAGTATTAACTTTAATTTCCAATAGCTTGCTCTCAGTATGCCCTCTTAGCAAGGAATCCAAGATGTAAACTCAGCTTTGCCTATGAGATGAATGGTACTTAGTCATGCTGTGGCTCCTTTTTATGTTTGTTAGGTCTGGCTTGCTAAAATTTATTCATTTTTATACTTATAAGATATATTGGTCTAGAGAAAACCCCCTACATACACTGTATATTCTGGCAAACTTTATGTAGAATGAGCATCATTTCTTCCTGAGATATTTGGTAGAGTTCCCGCTGAAGCCTTCTAGATCTGGAGTTTTCTTTGTAGAACACTTAAGTTTTGTATTACGTTGTTCTAAAATAAAGGATCCTTTAGATTTAGTATTAGGTTCTTTTTATCTGCACACGTGTGTATGTGTACATGTGTGCACACATGCATGTAGCATGTATGTTACATGTGGGGGTGTGGCACAGTGCACATGGAGGTCAGAAAAGATGTTGTGGAGTCATTTTCTTCTTCAGTTTTTACTTGAGTTAGGGAGTTAAACTCAGATCGTTAGATGTGATGGCAAGTGGCTTTGCTCTGAGCCATCTTCCTGGCCTGGTTAGCTACCATTTGGTGCTAGAAATCTCATTTTGGTCCTCTGTAAGATCAGTTAGTGCTCTTACTCACTGAGCCGTCTTTCCAGTCCTAAGTTTGTGTTTTAGTGACCTTGTCTAAGACTCCAGTCCTGGCTTCACTGGTATGGTCTTCTCTGCTGTTCTTCTGTTCCATTGAGCTTTGCTCTGATCTTGTATTATTTCCTTTTTCGTATTTACTTCCAGCTCCATCTGCTTCTCCTTCTTCAGCTTTTCATGTTACAAGTGAAGAACATATGTTGAAGGCCTTCCTTCTTCTGCCTCACGTGTTCAGTGCTGCGTGGATATTGCCCTGAGTTACTTTGCTACTAGTTCAGTTGCTGGTCATTTAGTCCCCAGTGACATAATAAAGACTTTTCTAAAGATTGTGTGTGTGGGTGTGGGTGTGCAGGCAAATGTGTGCAAAGGACAGAGGATGGCAACCACATTTCCTGGAGGTGGAGGTACAGGTTATAACATGGACGCTAGAATATGATGTCTGGTCCTCTACAAGAGCAGAGAATACTCTATAAACACTTGAACAATGTCTCCAGCCCCAAGATTCTTTTTATGTTGTACTAAGATGCTGAAATAGACAGTTGACATCTTTGCAGTCATCCTCTTGAATACTAGTTCATACCTGGGAAGTTGGTTTTGGTGACCCTTTCTTTCTCATTTCTGCCTCCTGTTTATTCTCCTGTGCCCCCCAACCCACACGTGTATGATTCCTACTTAATTTTTTCTCACTTTCTAACTCTCTGTTAGAGTCAGTTTGGCCAAATCCTGGGGTTACTGTCCCACCACTTATCTCTCTTTCTATGGAGTTTATTGTTCTAAGCAATTATGTTGCAGAACAGAGAAAAGCAGGGCTTATTCAGGTTCAGTGGGTCTTACAGAGATACCAGAGCATGTACACAGTCGCGGAGGTGGATCCTAACAGTGGTCTCAGCATGCATCCTAACCCTGGAACAGCTGAGAATGGCCAGGTGCCTATCTATGTTGTATCCTACCCTATCTGAGTTTTCAAGAAATCTGTTACGTGTCTCTAAAATAGTCAGCTTCTGTGCTTTGCTGATTGGAGCTGCTGCTTTTGTGCTTTGGAGAGTTAGTAATCTCGTTTTACTGAAAAGTGGTTTTATTCTTTGTTATTTTTCCACTTTCAAATGAATGAAACCTTACAGCAAACCTATTTTTCTTTTTACACAGTACTATTAGTATCTCCCTTACTCTTCTAGAAAGGATGGCACCTGCTACCCTCATACCTGAGTTTACAAATTTCCTAATTACCTGGTGTGTTGTGTAGATACAGGTAGTTAAAGCTCCATTTGGTCCTTCACTTTCCCTTCACATAGGAGCAGAACATGCCTTTATGACCGTGTGAAGCCTATCCTTTGACATGGTCCTTTATTTACAAGCCTTTGTTAAGGTTGTGTTAGTGTGTGATTGCTGAAAGTTAGTCATCTTGTCTGATTTCTGTTGCTCTCACAGAGACTGCAAACTGGATAATTTATAGTGAAATTATCTCACTTATTCTCACAGTTCTGAAGGCTTTGCAGCTTTGGTGAGGGCCTTCCTGCTGAATTGTAACATGACAAGGGAACACTGAAGGGAGCACTAGAGCAGGGACCAGACAAGGGCAGGAGCTTAAATTTACTTTGTAACAAAGCTGTTCCCCCAGGCCTAATCATCTCTTAAAGGGCACATGTCCCAGAGCTACCACAGAGGTGGTTGATAGACCATACACCACCAGCACATACGCAGAATTTCATCTAAGTTTTGGAGTTTGGAAGGAGCATTCACATCATAACATTTATAATCAAGTTTTTGTAAATTCTAAACTTCAAAGTTCATTATTTTATGTTTTCTTTCTGGCAGGACCACAAGCAGACGGTGTCACTATGCACTTGAGCAGGTCATCCATTTGGGTGTAAAAGGTAGCATTCTGTGAGATTAGTAGTATTATATCCTCCTAGAGCACATGTATAGGGTTCGTGAAATTTGTTGTGCAAAATAGTTCCTTCAGTTCTTCAGTCATTTGTGAGAATTAAAATTATGTGACAGCACATGTGTTTACCTTCCTGTTGGACAATTTCTCCACCACTACCACCCCTTTTTTACTATTTCAGCTCTGTAAAGATAGCATACTTAAATAACTGAAAGTTAGTTCATTGCTCTCTGTATTATACTCCTGGTAATGTAGTTTATCCTTGTTACCACAGAGATAAGTTATGGCTAGTTACAAAGTCTATGCAATAATACTTAATATTAAAACTAGGAAAGGAGAAATCTCCACAGAACAGAATGGAATATGAACTATTTCAGAACCAGTTATAATATAAATATTTAGGTAGTGTTCATACTTTAAAATAATATCTGTTCTTTCCCTTTTTCTTGTTTCAAAGTATTATTTCCAGAAGAAATCATTTTACAGTCTCCTCAGGTGACAGGGAGTTGGAGCCTTGCACAAGACACCAAAAATGATGGGCAGTCCATCACCAGCGTCACCAGAAATGATGGACAGTCCATGACCAACATAACCAGAAATGGCAGCGAGTCCATCACCAACATCACCAGAAATGACAGACAGTCCATCACCAAGGTAACCAGAAATGACAGGCAGTCCATCACCAACATCACCAGAAATGATGGACAGTCCATCACCAAGGTAACCAGAAATGACAACCAGTCTATCACCAACATCACCAGAAATGATGGACAGTCTATCACCAACATCACCAGAAATGGACAGTCTATCACCAACATCACCAGAAATGATGGACAGTCCATTACCAAGGTAACCAGAAATGACAGCCAGTCCATCACCAACGTAGTGCTCTGATGACTTTAATACATTTAGAGAATATAACATGAACTTCTCACTTAATTTGACTATTAGGAGGAATGTTACTCACAAATAGTCTAAATTTCAGTTAAAATAAAACTAAGAGCTAGATGTGGTAGTTTACACCTTTAATCCCAGCACTCGGGAGGCAGAGGCAGGTGAATCTCTGTGAGTTTGAGGCCAGCCTGGTCTACAGAGTCAGTTCCAGTACAGCCAGGGCTACACAGAGAAACCCTGTCTTGAGAAAAAAATGGTGGGTGTGAGGCTGCTGGAGAGATGGTTCATGTGTTGAGTACTTGCTACTCTTCAAGAGTACCCAGATTTGACTCTCAGCACTTCCGTGACAGCTAACAGCTGCCTATAACTCCAGTTCCAAAGGATATGGCACCCTTGCTGTCCTTGAAATGCACTGTATACACATGGTACATAGACATACATGCATACAAATCCATATATATATATATATATATATATATATATATATATATATATATAATAAAAATAATAAAATAGCCATAAGCTGTATTTAGTTTAAATATGTATATAGTTATGTATAGGACCAGAATGCTATAATACATTTAAACAATGAAAAATTAAAATATGGTAAAGTATGGTCTTACTGAATTATATTAAAATAGTGTGATTTTAGTTGGTACACTTCTTTAATCCCAGCACTCAGGAGTCAGAAACAGGAGGCTCTTTGTGAGTTTCTATATAGATCAAGTCACCCAGGGCTAGTGAGTATGACCCTGTGTGAAAAACAATTTTTGCACTCTTGTATTCACTGGAGTAGGGGGATGCCGTCATGTGCTTGTGTCTTCACAGAAAATGTCTGGAAGGATGCACAGCCAGCAGAGTGTTAACATCTATAATCTGTCAGTGTCACAGAGACACTTGATTTTTTACTTCTCTAATGCAGTCATTCTGTGACTGGAAACTCAGTGCCTGTGTGTTGGAGGTTGTGCGCTGAGCTCTTAGTGAATACAACAGAGGTGGTTTTATTATTGTGTTCCTAGTGACACGAAGAATGATCCATGCCAGCTTGGAGTTTGCAAACTGCGATCATGTGCTACTGAAATGTGATTTCATGGGAATGTCTTCAGTGTATAATAATATACTACTACAAATTACATACAATGTTTAGAAACTTTTACTATTCTATAAGTATAGAATGCAAGAGTTAGGATTCTTGTTACTTGGAATCTCTAATTGATTTATTGTAAAGTGTTTTAGCATAAGCATTAGCTATACGTAATAATTGATTTCATTATGGCACTTTAATTTATATGCATAATAGATTTTGAGCACAGTCACACCTCATTGCTCACCCTGTCCTCTCCTACCCCTTTATCCTTTTCCCAATTAATCCCTTCTACTTCCATATCTTTTGTTAGGATTGCCTACAGGATCGTGATTGAGTCTACTCACAGTAGTGTGAGCATCTTACCAGTTGCTATACCACTGAAGAAAACATAATCTCCCCCTCCCCCTCCCCTCTCCCTCTCCGCCATTAACTGTGCACAAATCACCTGGGAGGTGGAGTCTGTCCAGCAAGTCCTATGCAGGTACCACAGCTGCTTTGAGCTGGGAAGCACAGTGTCTTCTCATGCCTAGAAATGGAATCCACATGGGGTTGCACTTTCCTCTGGCTCTTACATCCTTCCTGCCCCATATTCTGTGACACTGTCTGAGCCTAGGAAGTGATGACACAGCTGTCCCATGTATGACTGGACATTGCACAGTGCAAACATTTATTTATTCTCAGCACTCTGACCAGTTATGAGTGTCTGTAGTCATCACTGACTACTGTTAACAGAAAATGAACTCTGACAAAGCTGATGACAACACTTACTGCAAGCATTAAAGACAGTCACTTGGGCCGGGCATGGTGGTACATGCCTTTAATCCCAGCACTTGGGAGGCAGAGGCAGGCGGATTTCTGAGTTTGAGGCCAGCCTGGTCTACAAAGTGAGTTCCAGGACAGCCAGGACTACACAGAGAAACCCTGTCTCAAAAAAAAAAAAAACCTAAAAAAAAAAAAGACAGTCACTTGGAAGCAAAGGCAAAGGGAGATATGGCTCTGTGGGTAAAACACCTGCTGTTCAACAGTGAGGACTTGAGTTCAAATCTTAGACAGTGGTGCACTGTCCTCCAGCACTCCTACACAGTGAGAGGTAGTATCAGGAGACTCCCTGGACACTTGGAGGCCAGCTAGCCTATAGTCCACAGCAGTGAACAATAAAGCAGCCCGGTCTCAAGGTATAACATGAGGAATGACACCCAAGACTGTTCTCAGACCTACATATTGTCAACAATGGCATATGCACATTGGCATTCATGCAAACATGTACACATTCATATATACACTACACACACTCACACACACACACACACACAGAGTGAGTGAGTTGACAGACAGAAAAAGACAGAGCGAGAACAAGTTACAGGATGCCCACTCAGTCATAGAAACACTATAAATGAAAATTTTAAAATGTTATCCATTAAGAAATCATCAGCTGTGTATTTCTAGACTTTTATTTTGATCTGAAAATAGAAGTCTTCATTGAGCACAGATAACTTTGATCCATAAGCCTCTGAGTCCTTCATCACTCTGCTCCAGCTTCATTCTATTCCCTGATTCTTAAGGAAGGTGATAGGAGGAGATAGATGGCAGAGCAGGCAAGGAGAAGCTCCTGCTCCTTAGGTGAGGGTTTCCTGACTGGCTGAAGTGCTGTGCTCTTAAGTACACAATACTATTTCTAGCCAAGTTTCAAGTAAATCCTAGCATTCCATTGGTCAGTCAACCAAGATGGGCCTATAGGGGCTGGAAAGACCACTCAAAAGAGTTAAGAGCATCTTCCCAAAGACGCAGGTTTGACTCCCAACATCCACATGGCAGATCACAACTGTCTGTAGTTTCAGTTGCAGCAAAGCAGACTCCCTCTTCAGGCCTCCACATGCACTATACACTCTGTGGTACACAGGCATACATGGAGGTAAAATGTTTATATAAAAATAAATATTTTTTAAAGATGAAAGTATATGAAATTTTTTTAAAAAACAGAAAAGGATTAGAAATATAATTCCAGTGGAAGATAGACCTAGCATGCTGGAGGCCTGGAGTTCAGGCCCCAGCACCCTCTCCAAAACCTCCTACAAAATATATAAAGCAGCAGTTTGAGACACTGGGTATCAGCTATACTAAGACTTACTCTTGAGCAACAGAAAGCAGGTGAGGTGGGCAGTGCTGTGTTAACGTAGCACTTAGCAGAAAACAACCCAGGAGAGACACTTGAGCTGAGGAGAGCAGGCAACAGCAGACTCCCAGCACTGCCGGAGTTCTCTGGAGTTTCCACTCTCCTCCGTCTGTAAGCTTGTGAAAAAATGGCCACAGCTGGAAGGTAACAACTTCCCAGTGTTGACACAGTAGTGCAACCAGAGAAGCCTAGCCATGGTCCCTGGACTGTGCCCATAGACTGACAGGCGGGTGGGCAGGCTGGCGGGCAAGAGCAAGCCTTAAAAGTTCCAGGCTGTTGATTTGTATCGGGTCATTGTCACACAGTGAGTGTGAGGCTGGACTGGCCTGACAGCCTGTCTTGAAAAACAAAGCAATCATCCTGCTTCGGCCTCCTGGGTATCAAAATTATAGGCTTGTGCCACTGTGTCTGGCTGGCTGGCTGGGCTTCAAGTATTGAAGTCAAGGAAATAAAAATCAGAGGTTGGTTACTCCCAGAAAGTAAAAAGTGGCACATGAAAAGACAAGTGACCACATGGGTAGCCATGAATATAGAACAACACTATGTGTGTTTATATGTTTGTTTTCATACTCTTCTTAATCACTGTGTGTGTCTGAATGTTTGGCTCGCAGTTTATAAATTTAATCATTACTTAATGTTAGAAACACTAAGTTTTCTTTCTGAAATGAGTGACACACACAGACTCAGAACAGCTTTCAATGGTCTCAGGTGCTTGTTATTTGCATCTCAGAAAAGGAGGAACAGAGAGAAAGTGTACAGGAGCTTACTGAGGCCATGTGTGGTGTGCATACCTGTAACCTTAGCCCAGGTTACACAGCAAGATCATAAAAATCCCATGGTGTCTTGAAAAGATGGATAAAATGCTAAACCATAAGTGGGGTTGGGGGCAGGATACAAATACAAATATCAAGAATGGTAAATGTGACTCTTGAGTCCATAGCATTGTCCAGAGGGCGAGGGCATACTGTTGTGATAATTGATTTTACATGTTACCTTAGCTGGGCCAAAGAGTGCCCAGAAGCTCTGTGAACCTTATTCTGGGTGTGTCTCGTCTGTGGATAAGACTGCCATTTGTAAGTTGAGAATGCAGACTGCCCTCCCTGGTGGGCAAATGGTAGCCAGTCAGATGAAGCCTGACTAGGATAAGCAGGCTAACAGACCCTCCAACTTCCCAGCCCCCTTCAGTAGTAAAGGGGTTCTCTTCCTGCTGATGTCTGCTGCATTCTCCTGCCATCAGACTCAAACTGGAGCATGGCTGGTCTTGAGTCTTGCTTGAGACAAGCAGTCATTTTACTGAAACTCACATCTGTAGCAAGCCTCCTGGTCCCCATTCCTTAGCCTTAGGCTAGAGCATCATCCTGTCTGTCCGTCCGTCTGCCTGCCCGTCCGCCCTCCCTCCTGGTCTTTAGTTTGCTGACTCAGGTTTTAGGACTCCTTTGAGATAATTCTAACACAATTGTCTCTCTGCAGCCCATTTAGTAGTAGTTATTGTTTGGTTTTATTGTTTTGTCAACATGCCTAGCTTTTGACGTGAGTTTTAGGAATTGAACTCAGTTTTCCATGCGTACATGGGAAGTATTTTGCCAACTGAACTATCTCCCCATCACACATCTGTAAATCTGTGTTTTCAAAGCAATTTTGACATTCCAACTAATTTTATTATTTTCAGATATTTACCTGAGTCGTCCTAATGTATAAATTAAAAAATCTAATTAAAGGTTTCATACACACATAAAATACATATGCATATGTAAAAGGCCACAGATACCTATGAGAAAGAATACTTACCCATCCTTAAAGTAAAGTGCACTACTAGCCTGTGGTCAGACAAATACAGTTACAGGGCCAAGCAAGTGGACCAAAGCCACACCATTTGTCCAATCACCAATATGATAGGAATGGGGAGAAACACTAGGAAAGCCAGTGCTTATATAGGCATTGGATATGATTGACAGGCAGTGCTGGTTCTCCGTGTTCTCAGGAAGGCGTGAAGATGCTGCGTAGCAGAGGTCTCATTGCCGTTGGGAGAGGGCTTCCCAAGGTTGTCTACCAGAGCTAAGCTCTAGACTGTGTTGTCAGCCTTCCCTGCTTAGGCCAGCCTTGGAAGAGGTGGGATGTATATTAATCAAATAAAACTTATCCTCTTTGTTTCAATTTTGTCATGACAAAACTCATCTTTTTATTTCAAAGAGCTGAGAGAGAAACAAAAACTTTTGGGCAGGTTTTTATTGACTGTCTCGAGTTTATGTTTCAAGGGGTAGACCTGACCTGTTCAAAGAATTGTTAAATATGACAGCAGAACGTTGTTGGTAGGTGTGCATGCTACTCTTTAAGCTTTTGGACACAAAGCTGATGCTGTAACTGCTTTGTTCACGATCATTTCCAGAACAAGAAAACAGTGAAGGACCAAACTAAACACAAAACAAAGGAAAGGCACGAGGGTACCACGGACCAGCCAGAGAAGGCTTCCTCCACTGCAGAGACAAGTGAGTTGGGTACTTGTGTATAATGGACTCAGACAAGAAGAGTGGTGAAACCTGTATTTAACAGGAGATGCCTTGAGAAGTCCACTGTAGATGGTGAGACAGTGGTGACAGGCACACTGTCCACAGGGAGGGATGGGGACTCATCTACTTGGTCCCGAGGGACACTTAGGATTGTGTATTCTTGTTATGTATGCTCTTACATTGTTGTATACTTTGTATATTTTAGTCATAGTCTTGCAAAGATTGGTCTTAAATTCATGGACTCAAGTGATGCCTCACGAAGCCTCAGTAGCAAGAACAGAGGTCATCACACCTGACGGGCATCAACACCTTTAACTGACAAACACAAATGTCAAGTAAACATTTTAAAAGGTGTTCAATGTCCTTAGCCATCAGAGAAATACAGATTAAAAACTATTCAAAATTCTACCTCACCCCAGTCAGAGAGGCTAACATCAAGAAGGAAGGCAAACAATGCTGATGGAGAACCCATATTTACTGCTAGTAATCTATCCCCAAAGTTTCAAAAATAAAAACTAAAAGTAGGGCTGGAGAGATGGCTCAGTTATCCAGAGGATCCAGGTTCAGTTCCTAGTACCCACATAGTAGCTCACAACCATCTACAACTTTACTTCCAGTGGATCTGATACCTTCTTCTGGCCTCTGTAGGCACTGCATGCATGCATGTAGTACATAGACATACTTGCAGGCAAACACTCATACATGTAAAATAGATCCTTTTAAAAAAAAAACTAAGAACTAAGAATAGAGGAAATACTATATTGTCCAGCTATACTACTGGATCTAAAAAATCTACATCAATATACAAGAAATGCTTGCAGATCCATACTTACTGTTAAACTAAACATAGTTGCTCAAAGGTGGAACCAGCCCAGATGTCCATCAACAGATGAATGGATAAAGTGTAATACATATACACAATGGAATTTTATTAAGCCAAAGAAAATAATTAACTGGCAGGTAAGATGGTTTTCCCAGGGCGAGGCTTATCCATTGCACTCCAGATGTGCTGACCCCTGCAATTTCCCCAAATGTGGGAAACTCGACTGCATAACTTGTGGTAGTGGAGGACTGCGTTCACGCTCTCCCCTTTAAAAAAAGAAAAAAAAAAGGAAAATGAAATTGTGGCCCTTTTCAGGAAAATTACAGAATGAAAATTATTAACAGTTTCCTAAGCTTGGGAAGACAAGTGCCAAGTGGTCTTCTCTCACATACAGATCTTAAACATTAGACGTGTGTGTGTGTGGGGGGGGATGTACAGCATAAAGATAGAAAGGTGCTTACTATGAGAAGGGATGAGGGGGCGTTGGGAGAAAGGAAAGCTGGTTAGAGAAAACCTGTGACATGAAAGCAGAATGTGGGGGAGGGGGCAAGGGGCAAGGGAAGGAAGGAGAAGAAGGGGAGCAGCAGAAGTGTAGGGGGTAGGGACTGGGCTAGGGAAAGTGAGCTGAGACCAAGTGCACATGAAGGTGCTACCATGAAACTTACTGCTTCTGTTTTGTATGCTGACTTTTAAAACAAATTTAAATCACCAGCAAAAAAAGTTTTTAAAACCCTATATAGGGGGCTGGAGAGATGGTTCGGCAGTTAAGAGCTCTGACTGTTCTTCCAGAGGTCCTGAGATCAATTCCCAGCAACCACATGGTGGCTCACAACCATCTGTAATGGGATCTGATGCCCTCCTCTGATGTGTCTGAAGACAGTGACAGTGTATAAATAAACAAACAACCCTGTGTGTAATATTTTAGGTGATGCTGGAGCTATAAATGCCTTTCTCTCTATTAGAAAGCTAAGTTAATTTTCCAGACTTTGCCTCAAAAACCACTGTCAGATGTTTCTGGAACATGTTCTCCTGTCACACTGAAAGTTGTTGGCATCTCGTAAGCCGTCATGCAAAACTCTGTGCCTCTGACCAGTCTGTCTTTCCACCTGAAATGCAGTGGATGAAATCCAGATCCTGAAAGCAAGAGATAAGGAGTTCTTCAACCCGGTGCTCAATGAAAACCAAAAGCTGGCTGTGAGAAGGATCCTGAGTGGCGACTGCCGGCCCCTCCCATATATCCTTTTTGGACCTCCGGGAACTGGGAAGACTGTAACAATAATTGAGGCTGTTTTGCAGGTGAGGAGGTGGTGCTGGTTGCTGTGGGTCTGTGCTGTGCTTAAGCACTTGTATCTGGAAAAGTATCAGTTTAAACTTCAGAGAGGTTAGTAGAGAACTTGAGAAAGATTTAGCTTATAACATTGTGTGCTAGGATTTTAAGTTTATAAGTGTAAGAAGCAGCTTCATTTCTAGAATAGTAAACCTTTGATTCTGTTGTGGAGCTTTACTGAAGAAGTTGCCTGGACAGGGACTGAAGCCACCACTCTGCAGCAGCTGTCAGCATCTCCTTCTATAGTTGTCATTAAATCTATGGCAATACTGTGGCTATGGCACTACAGTGTCATTCTGGATCAGCAAGCATACCCGGGCTTGGTGGTATTGGTGTTATATATGGAGATGTCTGTGGAGGTGTGTGGAGGGCTATGGGTAGTAGATCTGGAATATAGCACATACAAGGCTTTGGATAGCCCTGCATTCTCTCTTTATCTGTGTGTATGTGTGGGTAGAGGGTATGGAACCTTCCACATCTCATCTGTAGGTAGTGAGGCAGAGTGGTCACTTTGACATTGCAGGGATGCTCAGAGCTTATCATCAAACCTGCCTCCGCCCCTCATTCCCAATCAAGGAATCTGTATTAGACATAGCTTCAGGGTTTCCACTCTCTGGCAATAATGGTTAAGATTCCTGGTCTCTAATTTCTTAATGAAGGTACATTATGCTTTGCCGGACAGTCGGATTTTGGTCTGCGCTCCTTCCAACAGTGCTGCTGACCTTGTGTGTTTGCGACTTCATGAGAGCAAGGTGCTGAAGCCAGCTGCCATGGTCCGGGTGAACGCCACCTGCAGATTTGAAGAGGTGAGCCCCAGGCATGGGGTGGGCACCGGGAATCCTTCCATGGAGAATACCAAGTGGGCAGGTTTGAGCGGGAGGCAATAGCTGGGCAGACACCAAATGATCATAAAAGTTGTATGGAAAAATTGCTCTGTATTGTGATACAACTCAGCTACATGGTGGGCACTTATTCTTGAATATTTTATTATATTCTCACCCCTCTCTGAATTAACAATACTTTTGTGGACATTCCCAGTTTGTTAAATTTTGATGCTATGCTTTCTTGTATTTCTTCAACTGTATTCCAGTTCCTTTCCAGTCCTGTTTTACCGATTAGATTACAGTTGTCTCTTATGGAGAATTATAGGACCCTAGATTGCTTTTGAGCAAGACTACTTTGTAGAATTCTCCCAGCCTTGCTTTTTGTCCACTTTAAGGAAATGCTTCTAACTTGAACCTCTTTGCCCCAGACTATTATTGAAGCCATCAAACCGTATTGCAGAGATGGAGAAGATATCTGGAGAGCCTCACGCTTCAGGATAATAATCACTACATGCAGCAGTGCAGGGCTGTTTTACCAAATAGGAGTGAGGTAAGCATCAGATGCTGTTTGAGGAACAGAGTCACCCAGACAGTTTGCATCCTCCCTCATTTACATCAGAAGAGGTTGACCAGCTGGAGAGTGAGTAGGTTTTTTTTTTTTTTTGGGGGGGGGGAATGTCAGCCATTGTGTAGGAGTGACAAGGCAATGGGAGCATCTTCATAAACAGGCTTACTGATGAGACCCAAGGGACTCAAAGGGCTCAGCAGTGGAATGGACAAGCAGTGGGCTGGCAGCATGTAAAGATGTGGTGAGAGAGCCCTGAGCATGCTTACACAGAGAGGCCTCAGAGTTGGGGCCTGGCAGGCAAGAATGATGGAGCTATAGGAAGAGGCCTAACTCTCAAGGCTAGATGTTCACTGACCAAGTAGCTTAAAGGATCAGTGGGGGCAGACCACTTAGGAAAGAGCTGGGTTCTGTGAAGTTAGTCCTGTGTGGGGCAGCTCAGGTGCCGGCTGGTGGCGGCTCCTCAAGAAGATGAAGCAGTGATGTTACTGGGGGTTCAGGGGACTATGGGGGTCTGAAGACCAGAGAGAGGTTCCCAGGGACATGTCCCAAGAGCAGAAAAGAAGCCAAGTGAGGAAGCTGCACACCAGTACACTAGAAGTGAGCAGGGGACGCTAGCTGCAAGCATGTTTGGTAAGAGGTGGCGGCAGCACAGGCCGGCAGAGGAAGGAGAGGAGGAACAGAGCCCCTGAGGGCGAGCCCCAGCTTCCGAGACCCTAGGGCAGACAGCTCTGCAGCTTGGAGCAGAGTTGCCACAGGGTTTATCTGTAAGGATGGCTGCTCAGGCCCACAGGGGCTTCCTTTTCTGGCCAGAGCTCTAGGCATCTGAGCAGGGAGGGCCACATGCAGGTTGCAGATTATTTCCTATTCTTTAGTTACCCATTTTATTTATTTTTAAAGTAGAAATATAATTGTTTTAACGTTTTAATTTTATTTTGAATGTAAGTATAAATAAAGGTGAGAAGACACCTTGAGGACTTGGTTCCTTCCTTCCACCATGTGGGACCCAGGGATGGAATTTAGGTTCTCAGGCCTGGTGGTGGGCACCTTACACTCTGATCCATCTTGCTGGCCCCACAATGTCATTTTATTATGTATGAATTCATTAATGAGACAGTCTACATTTCCTTAATCAGAGCAGCTACTGTAAGGTACTCACGAGCTGCATGTGCTAAGAGGCTGCTGGACTGGGAGGGTATAGGTCTAAGCCAGGCAAGGGATACAGCTGCCAGGAGGCTTTGGAGCTTTGTTCACACCCACCCTCCCACCGTCCTGGAACCTTCTTGTCCCTCAAAACAGTGACATCCTGCTGCCTGAACAGCAGCACTGGTAGGGATTCATATGAGTGTCCTAGCAGACCTGCAGCAGCTGTGACATAGTACCTGTACCCTTTAGCCTTGTCTTCCCTGGAGAGCTCCACTATGATCTGAACACCCTGGAACAGAGCTTTGCCAGTATGTGTTAGGAACCAGTTGCTAAATATGATGGAATTACCATGAGACATTTTTGTCTCTAGAGTTGGATACTTCACACACGTATTTGTGGACGAGGCAGGGCAGGCAAGTGAGCCAGAATGCCTTATTCCTTTGGGACTGATTTCAGACATCAATGGCCAGGTAAGGCCTGTGTCTTAAGTGTATTTCTCTCTGTTTTCTCCTGGTGACGGTCACAGCCTTGGAGGGGTCAAGTGAAAGTACTAGGACCCTGAGAATCTGGGAGGTGACGGCTCTGGGGAGAAAGAGCCTGCTTGTTACTATTTACTCATGTGTGAGCAGAAGCTAAGAGCCATTGTAGACATGGGGACACAGGGGACACAACATCAGAGTCAATAGCTGAAGTATCTACTTTGGGGGTTCTCCCCATTACTCCCCATTACGCTTCTCAGCTTCTCACTCACTCTCGCTTCTCAGACCCCTGGCCCCTCCAACTCTGTGTGTTCCTGGCAGATCCCACCCAAATTTCTCTGGTACTTTGTACAGTGGCGTGGATTACTATCTTAGAGAATGTTTCTCTCTGTACCCCAGCTGAGAGGTCACCTGGCATCCCTCCCTTCAGTCACTAGGCTCTATGAAACAAGTACTCTTTGGAGGAACTGCGGAGTGGAGTGAAGAGGGACCGGTCTAGTTAGAATAC
This sequence comes from Mus pahari, assembly GCF_900095145.1. Lineage (NCBI taxonomy): Eukaryota > Metazoa > Chordata > Mammalia > Rodentia > Muridae > Mus > Mus pahari. The sequence goes on from NC_034606.1 coordinate 54,006,360, forward strand.
TAAAGAGAGTGGGCAGCATGGTGTCAGTGTGTGTGAGGCCTTCTGGGAAAAGACCAAGGGTAGTTTCCTGATGTCAGGAACAGCAGAAAATTCCAGAACACAGGCTGTATCCCTGAGGCTTTCACTCCATTGAGAAATAAGTGGGAGGGGCAGCTTGACTGCTGTGCCAGGACTGATAAAAACTGGCAGTGACTGCTTAGTGGAGGAGCCTAAGTCTCAAGTCATCTCCTCTCCCACTTCTCTGTCTAGGCCATTGTCATTCCAGCTGTGTTTACCATGTTTTCCCTGCCTCTTTGCTCATTCCACATACAGCACAGACACACACACACACACACACACACACACACACACACACACACACATGCACACACGCATGCGCCTGCACAGGCCTGCCCCCAAGCCTATTCAGAGACACCTGCCTGTCCATTCCCAAAGCTCTTCTATTGTGGGAACAGAAGCCTGTCTACTCACCACTAATCCAGCATCCTTGTATATGTTATAGATCGTGCTTGCTGGAGACCCCATGCAGCTTGGCCCAGTCATCAAGTCCAGGCTGGCCATGGCCTATGGGTTGAATGTGTCCATGTTGGAGAGGCTGATGTCCAGACCAGCATACCTGAGAGACGAAAATGCCTTTGGTGCTTGTGGTGCATACAACCCGCTGTTGGTGAGTTCAGACTCTGCTTTGTCACACAAACAGGAAAAGAGCAGAGATTTACCGGGGCAGACAGTAAGGCCAGCAGGGCCTCTGCCACCCTGCTCTCGCCCACCTCCCCTTGCCCATGAGTCACGAGACCTCTGCACAGGAGACCTGCACAAACCCCACTCGCCCCCTGCTTTCCTCACCTTACGAAGCATGCTCAGCAGAGTGACCCACGGACATCTGGGCAGGGAGGTGAGCAGGACTCCCGGCTTCCTCCCTTACAAGCAGCTCCTGAGGCACTTTACCTGCTCTTCCTGTCCTGTAGAGGATGCCAGCAGCTTCAGTGCAGATGCTGGGGAGAATGGGATAAAAGAAGTTAAATCTGCCTTACTCCATGAATGTAGGAAAGCAGGAGATAGCATGTAACTTGATGTGAAGGAAGAGAAGGCCTGGCCCTGAGACCTGGAGGCACTGTTTCCTGTGGTCTGCTGCTCTGAGGTGCTCATGTGGTCGAGCATAGCTTCTGGGCCTCAGTGAGAGCTCAGGGAAACCATCAGATTAGACCACTGCATGGGTGGGGCAGAATGCACGTAGGCCCAGGATGATGTGCAGCACGACCTCTGTTGGGTCAGAGGGGATGCCAGAGAACTGTGCGGCATAGGAGATACATCCTCACCCATCTCCCGTGCACTTTGGAACATAAAGTTTCTTTGTTGAAAAAGAAATGGCTTCCCCCTCTTTCCGTTGTTCTCTGTACTATTCTGAGCTGGTGTGACTCTTCACAGGGGGTCACGTTCTTCTTTTTGGAATAAAATATAGTTATTGCCCTGGGGCTAGCAGGCATTTTGCCAGTGTAATTGCTATTATACGTGAGTTGCTCTAACAGAATTGCCTAGAGGACAACTGTCAGGTATTTTCAGGGTAAAGACTTTGTCTGGGCTCACCATTTGAGGAGATAATATGACGTGTCAGAGAAGGCATGGTAGCATGAGGCAGCAGAGAAAAGCATGAATGCTGGTGCCCATCTGGCTTCCTCCGTGTCCCTTTTTATTTAGTCCAGGACTTCCGCCATGAGTCTGTGCCACCCACATTCAGAGTCGTCCCATCTTAATAAACCTCTTTAGAAACCTTCAACAGTCACCCAGAGCTGTGTTTCCTCGGTGATTCCAAGTCTTCTCAAGCTGACAGTGACATTTGACCATCACAGCCAGGAACAAGTGCAGAAGCTTGTATTGCACCAACTTCCCAAGCAGTTACGAGGTGAACTGCATTTTCCTCATAATGGTGCTGTCCCCATAGCCAAAGATATGCAGGGGCTGTTACAACAGTTCCTGCTCTGCCTCCAGCACTAAGTCAGGGCTTCCACACACAGAGACACTCAACCGTCAGGTCCAAGATAACTCACAGAAGAGGCCTTCATCCCTCTTTGAGGTTCAGAGTCATCTGAGAAACTTGGCCTGGCATCAAATTTCAAGTTAATAGTGAGAACCAGGCAGGAGCAGGAGGCTGCCCCATGGAGTCAGGATTAAGGTGGATAGCTTTGCAAGGACAACAGGGCATAATGTGGACAGGAACTATACGGCTTTGACTCTGGGAGCCTATGCCTACCTCTTCTCCACAGGTCACAAAGCTCGTGAAGAACTACAGGTCCCACTCGGCTCTGCTGGCACTGCCCTCACGCCTGTTCTACCATAGGGAGCTTGAGGTCTGTGCTGATCCCAAAGTAGTGACTTCACTGCTGGGCTGGGAGAAGCTGCCCAGAAAAGGCTTCCCTCTCATCTTCCACGGAGTGAGGGTAAGTCCACCGTGTCCGCCAAGTACTTCTTGTATCAGGTGGGAAGGAAAGGGAAGAGGAGGCAGTCGGCTCAAAGACCATCCTGTGTAATTCTCTGTACTACATTATCAGCCAAGCATTCCCTATGAGCCGGGGGTGGGGAAGACAGGTGCTGATCTCTCAAGTGCAAGGCAGCAAGAAGGGGCTGCTGCTGAGCTCTCCTGTCAGAGATTCCATGCAGAAAGGACTTAAGAGTGGATATTATAGGCCAGCATCCTTTGACGCTTACATTAGACAAATACTGGATTCCAAGAGGAGACTCAGGCCAGTATCTAAGAGCTCAAAGTGTAGATTAGAAGTCTGGGGTGGGGGTGGGGGGAAATGGGCTGGAGATGGTTCAGTGGTTAGGGATGTGTCTCACTCTTGCAGACCTCAGTTAAATTCACAACACTCTCGAATCAGGTAGCATACAAGCACCTGTAACTGCAGCCCGAGATCTCATGCCCTTAGCCTCCGTGAGCACTTGCATTACCATACACATACAAGTACACGTAAGATGTAAGGCACCAGGGTCTGGCACCCCAGTCAGAATCACAATCTATTGAGAGCTCACAAGAACCAGTCAGCCAGGCACTGAACCCCAGATCCAGAAGTCGGGGATGACACAGCCAAGTCTCCTTCCTACAGGTCCTCACAGAGTGGGGTGTAGGTGCTACAAGCTAAAGCAAATGCAGACATTGACTAAAAGCAATTTGTATGATGAATTTGGTTGTCAGAACCAGAGACCAAGCTTTACATTCATCCTCCCAAAAGGAGAGAACTGGAGTTAGGATCCAAAATTGGTGTCCCACCCAGAAGGGAAGATGGTGTCTGTTAGCCCTTTTCTCCCATAGCCTGGTCTTCCAAGCACAGTCCTGCCTCAGTTTCTCTCTAAACCTTTAGGAAAAAAAGGTGTCTGGATCTGTTAGAAGCTCTTGAAGAAGTGTGTGCTGATGGCTCTGAAGCGCCTTCTCTAAGCCTGTTTGTCAGTGCTTAACCCCCCGCTGGGCGGTGCTTCCCCAGGAGTGCCCTTCTCAGCCGCTTCCAGTAGATCAGGAAAGACAAATGTCAGTTAGAGTGGAAGGGATCTCTGGTGTGCTCAGCAATGAGCCTGTGAGGCATACCCAGTGCTACTGTGCAGCAGAGGTGTAAAGCTCTATTGGAGCACATGAAGGTGTGCTCACAGAGGTTCAAGGTCTTAGATGTCAGTTCTTCCCAAATTAACCTATATATTTAATATAGTCTCATTTTTAAAAAAATCACCACAGGTGCACCAGACAGTGGTGTGCACATCTTCAATCCCAGCACTCATGACAGGCAGTCAGAGGCAGACATATTTCTGAGTTCAAGGCCAGCCTGATCTACAGAATGAGTTTCAGGACAGCCAGGGCTACACAAAGAAGAAATCCTGACTGTAAAAACAAAAATAAAACAAAACAAAATAAAAATCAGAACAGGCTTTTTATGACAGTTTTACTGCCAGTTCAAAATGTTTTATAAAAGAAAATGACTATAGCCCTAAATTCAATTTTTAATATTGCCAAAAAGAACCAGACAAGGAATCATTAGCTTGGTATGTTACAGAGCATAGGACAGAGTCAAAGGAAATGGACATCTCCAGGGTGCGTTCTGTGTTAAATATGCAGCATGAATAAGACCCTGGGTTCAGTCTTCAGTATCACGTAGACAAAATGTGTAGGGTGTGTGTGTGTGTGTGTGTGTGTGTGTGTGTGTGTGTGTGTGTGTGTGTGTGTGAGATCTCATGACACAGAGCTGACTCTGTAACCAAACTGACTTTGAATTTCGCATCCATCTGCTCTACCTTCCAAGTGTTTTGATTATAGACTTGAGCTCCCATATCTGACAAAAAGTCCTTTTCTTAAGGCCTAATTAAATTAACAGCTTAGGGGTTTTGGGGTTGGTTTTGCTTTGGGTTTTTTGTGTTTTTTGGTTGGTCTGTCGGTCGGTCGGTCGGTATCTCTTTGGATAGAGTATCCTTATCTGACTCTCTGGCTGGTCTGGAAAGAACTGTCCTTGATCTCACGGAGCTACCCCTGTCTCCAGCTCCTGGGTGCCGTGACTGAAGTAGTCCACCACCAGACCTGGCCATTTCTATTTTTGTTAGGGCCTTTTGTTTGCTTGCTTTGGGTGTTTTGAGAAAGTGTCTTTTGTAATTCATTGCTGAGGGTGGCTTTGAATTTCATTTTTATTCATTGTATTTTGTGTGTTTGTTTGAGACGAGGGTTTCACCATGTAACTCTGGCTGGACTTAACTCCCTCTGTAGAGCAGGCTGACCTCAGACTCAGAGACCTGTCTGCTTCTGCCTTCCAAGTGCTGGGACTGAAGTGCTCTGCCTCCATGGCTGCCCAGTCATTGTATTTTATTTTAGGGTTTTCTTAAAAGCAGCTGAGTGTCATATTTAATCCAGTTTAGTCAAATCGGCTCACTCTTTGTTGGGTTTTTTTTTTTTTCTTTACCTTTATTTCTGTTGTTTCCACATTTTCCTAATTCTTGCTATTGATTTTTTTTTCTCATCAGCTTAAAAATTCTGAAGCCCAGTGTGGTGATGCCACCTTTAATCTCAGCACTCGGGAGGCAGAGACAGGGAGAGTTCTTATGAGTTCCAGGCCAGTCTGGTCTACAGAGTGAGACTTTGTCTTAAAAATACAAATAAAAATGGAGAGTTGGCTCAGTGGTTTTTTTGTTTTTCTTTTTTAAATTTATTTATATGAGTACACTGTTGCTGTCTTCAGACACAGCAGAAGAGAGCATCGGTTCTGATTACAGATGGTTGTGAGCTACCATGTGGTTGCTGGGAATTGAACTCAGGACCTCTGGAAGAACAGCCAGTGCTCTTAACCACTGAGCTATCTCTCCAGGCCCTGGCTCAGTGGTTTTAGAATATTTGTTCCTAGCCGGGCGTGGTGGCGCATGCCTTTAATCCCAGCACTCGGGAGGCAGAGGCAGGCGGATTTCTGAGTTCGAGGCTAGCCTGGTCTACAAAGTGAGTTCCAGGACAGCCAGGGCTATACAGAGAAACCGAGAAACCCTGTCTCAAAAAAACCAAAAAAAAAAAGAATATTTGTTCCTAGCTGGGCAATGGTGGCACTCACCTTTAATCCCAATGCTTAGGAGGCAGAGGCAGGCGGATTTCTGAGTTCGAGGCCAGCCTGGTCTACAGCGTGAGTTCCAGGACAGCCAGGGCTATACAGAGAAACCCTGTCTTGAAAAAAACAAAACAAAACAAACAAAAAGAATATTCGTTCCTCTTGTAGGGGGTCTGAGTTTAATCCCACACACCCATATGGTGGCTCACAATCATTTGTAACTCCAATTCCAAAATATCTGATAACTCTCCATGGCCTCAAAAGGCAGCAGGCACATATATGGTACACATGTGTAAAATAATACCTTTTTAAATTCTGCTGTAAGCTTTTTTTTCTCATTAATATTTAAGATACTTATAAGGGTCATAGGTGACCAAAGGATAAATTATATATGTCTTAAAACACTATTCTGAAAGTAATTATTGTAGTTTGGACTGGAAAAGATGACCCAGCAGTTAAGAGCAGTCTCTGTTCTTCCAGAGGACCCGGGTTCAATTCCTAGCACCCACATGGCTGCTTGCAACTGTCTGTAACTCCAGAATCTGACACCCTCACACCAATGCACATAAGAATAAATCGATTTTTTAAAATGTAGTACAGCTTTGTCTGGTATTTATTTTGTTGTGCTGTGTTTTATGAGACAAGGGCTCACTAAGTGGTAGCCCAGGTGACTTCACACTCAGATCAAGTGATGGGGTCCCAGGTGTGCATCATCCTACCAGCTCTGCGCACACGTGAGGTCACGGTGAGATACACAGCACAGACTTCACTGTGCTATCCGTGCTTACGTGTGAAGTTCAGTACTGTTAAGTGTATTCGTATTTTCTCAGCCAGCAATCTCTAGAACCTTTCCACCTTGCAAAACTGAAACTCTGTCCCTACAAAAATCTTACTTTCCCTCCAGGCCTACCTCTAGAAGCCCCTATGAATTTGACCACTCTGTAGACCTCATATAAGGGGATCTTGCAGTCATATTCATCAGCATAATGACCTTGGGGTTTATCTGTGTTGTAACATGTCAGAATGTACTTTTGTTCTTAATGTTCATTCATTCATTCATTCATTTAGAAACAGTGTCACTGGGGCTGGTGAGATGGCTCAGCAGGTTAGAGCACCTGACCGCTCTTCCGAAGGTCCTGAGTTCAAATCCCAACAACCACATGGTGGCTCACAACCATCCGTAACGAGATCTGGCGCCCTCTTCTGGAGTGTCTGAAGACAGCTACAGTGTACTTACATATAATAAATAAATCTTTTTAGAAACAGTGTCACTGTATAGTTCTGGCTAGCCTGGAACTCAGTATGTACACCAGCTGGCCTCAAAATCACAGAGGTCCATATTTTCTGCCACCTAAGTGCTAGGATTAAACATGTATGAGATTAAAGATATATGCCACCACACCCTACTGAAACCTGCTGCTTTATCTAGGCTGGGTGGCCTGTAAACTTCCAGGAACCTGCTGTCTCTGCCCCCAGTGCTAAGATTACGGGCAGGCACTGCAGTGCACTCAGCTTCTCCAGGGCTGCTTCGGAGATGCACCTGCTCAGGTCCTTGGTCCATCTAACTGGTTTTATTGGGAGGAGGGTTGTTAATTGAGTTCTAAGAGTCCTATGTGGTTTGACTATGAATGCCTTACCTTATTTGCAAGTGTTCTCTCTGTTTTATGTTATCTTTGTGTTCTGTTGGGTGTGTCCATTGAGCATGAGCATTAGTACAGGGCTGGCACGATGGCCCAGTGGTTAGGAGTACTTCCTGCTCTTGTGAAGGATTGGAATGTGGTTCCCAGCATCTACACTAGGCATTTCAATCACCCCTGTCACACCAGCTCCAGGAGGTCAGCTCCCTCTTCTAGCCTCCATGGGCACCTATACATACATGCTCAGATGTACAGACAAATAAAAATAAATCTTTAAAAACAAACAAACTTTAGTTTGAGAGTTGGAGAGATGATTGAGAGGTTTCAGAGCAGTGGCTGCTCTTCTAGAGGACCTGAGTTTGAAGTTTGATTTCCAGCATCCACATGAGCTTATACCCATCTATAATCCCAGCCCTCCTCTGTACTCCAAGGGCACCAGACACAGACATGGTACACATACATACATGCAGGCAAAGTAAATACCTATTTAAAACATCCTTTCACCATATTCAGAGGGGTAGTATTGAGCTGCCTGTTCTGTCATGGTCTGGGTACTACAGCATTCAGCCACAGCAATACATCCCATCTATCCTGCTATGAGGAAGGGTTTGTGCACGATGAGCAACTCCCAGCCTAAAGGAGCCATCTTGGCGCCAGGCGTGGTGGCGCACGCCTTTAATCCCAGTACTAGGGAGGCAGAGGCAGGCAGATTTCTGAGTTCGAGGCCAGCCTGGTCTACAGAGTGAGTTCCAGGACAGCCCTGTCTCGAAAAACCAAAAAAAAAGAAAGAAAGAAAAAGAAGAAAGAAAGAAAGAAAGAAAGAAAGAAAGAAAGAAAGAAAGAAAGAAAGGCTTCTTTAGCTATAACCCAAGTTGGCTGACGGAAAGAGCTCTGTAGCTGAAGTGGAGAAGATGGCAGCCTCTAGCCCTTGGTGGTAGGACCACC